>NW_025976090.1:0-7601 GCF_021869965.1 Rhincodon typus | reverse complement strand
AGTAGACTCGCCCACTTTAAGGGCATTTAAATGGTCATTGGATAAACGTATGGATGATAATGGAATAGTTTAGGTTAGATGGGCTTCAGATTGGTTTCACAGGTCGGCGCAACATCGAGGGCCGAAGGGCCTGTACTGCGCTGTAATGTTCTATGTTCTATGTTCTATGTTCATTGTCCTGATTCCTGTCACTGCTCCTCTTATAATCAATCTCACAATGCAGTTGGCGGGGAACTGTCTTGCTGCCGGATTCCTGGACGGGTTTGAGGAAAATGAAGGGGCCCTGGAAGCCAAAAAGGAAGGAAGGGTCCACAGGGAAGTGTGGTCCCAAATATTTTAACCCCAAGGTGGGGTCTCAAGCAGTACGATGTTTCAATCCCGGTTTGGAGCAAGGAATCAATGTTGAGTTTTTGGCCCAAAGGATTGTTCGGGGGATGTTTGAGATTTAAATTGCTCACTCGCGCTCATTAAAGAGACTGCATGGAACATTAACGTGTGCTACTCCAGATAACAACCCCGACTAACATCATAGAACATAGAACAGTACAGCACAGCCCTTCGGCCCATGATGTTGTGCGGAACTTTTACCCTAAACCTAAGATCTATCTCACCTCCACCCCTACCTTATACTATCATCCATATGCCTATCTAATAGCCGTTTAAATGCCTCTAATGAGGCCGACTCCACCACCCTCTCTGGCAATGCTTTCCACGCCCCTACCACTCTCTGAGTAAACATCAGGCAGCTGAACAGGAGTAAAGGCACTGTCTTTCTCCCCCAGGATTCTGGGAGAAGCTTTTGTGATGACCTGATAGCGTCCCTACCTCTGGGCCAAGTGGCCTGGGTTCAGGTCCCTCCTACTCCAAAGATGTTTAATAATGGGTTTTCAGGGATAAAGAATTCATGATTTTGGGACAGGATCCTGTGGTGCAGTGGTAATGTCCCTCCCTCTCAGTTAGGCCAAACCAGCTTCAAGTCCAACCTCCTCCTGAGGTGTATCATAACATCCCTGAACTGGTCGTTTAGAAGATATTTCCTTGCATCAACTTGCTGACCTTAATCGCTGCACCAGAAGCTTTTTTAAAACATAGACAATAGGCCATTAGCTTTTTGAACCTGCTCCCCCATTCAGTGTGATCATGGCTGACCATCCAACTCAATACCCTGTTCTCACTTTATCCCCATACCCTTTGATCCCTTTTTCCCTAAGGACTATATCTGACTCAATCTTGAAAACACTTCAATGTTTTGGACTCAACTGCTTTCTGTGGCAGAGAATTCCACAGACTCACCACTCAGGGGTGAAGACATTTCTCCTCATCTCAATATGAATCGGCCCATCATGTATCCTCAGGAACCAGAATCCTACCCCCGGTTCTGGACTCCCAGGTCATCAGGAACAATCATTCCTGCGTTTGTCCTGTCTAGTCCTGGTGGAATTTTGCAGGTTTCAATGAGATCCCTCCTCATTCTTCTAAACTCCAGTGAACATAGTCCTAATCGATCTAATCTATCTCTATATATCAGTCCTGCCATCTCAAGAATCTGTCTGGTAAACCTTCATTGTACTCCCTCCATAGCCAGAGCATCCTTCCTCATATAAGAGACCAAACTGCAGGTGTGGTCTCATCAAGGCCCTGTATAATAACAGCAAGACATCCCTACTCCTGTACTTGAATCCTCCTGCTATGAAGACCAACATACCATTTGCCTTAATAGATGAGTTCTGACCAGAAAGTCTGTACAACCACTGCATAAAGATAAACAGTAAGGGATCTTGAGGTACAGGGCTAGTGTCCCTATCTCTGAGACAGGAGCCTTGGGTTCAAGTCCCATCTGCTCCCTAACCTCATTGCAAATGGCTTAACATCTCTGAGCAGGGTGATTAAATACAGCTGGATTTTGAGCACTGATCCTCACCTCTCACTGTGCATTTGCTGATTCAGATCAACTGCATTGAATTGGTCTCTGTGGGACCATTGTCATGACCTCAGCATATATTCAGAAATTCTATCAGGCCTCAAGATAACAAAGATGAATTCATCACATTAGAAGCTTTAAAGATATTTAAGGGAATAGACAGATGTATAAGCATTTCTGCTCTTGGAGAGTCTGGGCCTGGGGGCAATAGTTAAAAATTAGAGTCAGGCCTTTCAGGATTGAAATTAGGAAACACTTTGAGACAAAGAATGGAAGAAATATGTTACATCTTCCTCCAACTGCATTTGATATGGCCACTGGTGTGATGCCAGCTCCCCTCACATCTTCCCATCCCCTCCTTACAGCTTTCCGAAGGGACCCCATTCCTTTTGCAACATGCTGTTTGCCACTCAATTAACCCCACTAAACCTGTGCTCTTCCCATGGGATCTTCCCATGCAAGCGCAGGAGGCGCAACAACTGCTCTTCGATCTCCTCAGTCCTCGTTGGCCGAGGCTCCAAATAATCAGCAGCGACTCACATGCAACTGTCTTTCAATTTAGTCCCTTACTGCTCACTCACCATGTTGTCCACCGAGGGAGATCCAGTGCAGGCTGGGTGAATGTCTGTAAGGTGCTGGTTAAAATAAAGTTTGCTGCACACATATTCTGTCATCAGTAAACAGGACAACAGACTGGTCGCTAACCACCAGGACTGCGACGAGCCCAGAGGAACTTGTATTCAAAACTGCAATGATTCAAACATATTTACTGTTCAGCAGCTGTCACCGAACAGGGACCACAAACTGGTTGACTGTCTCCATTTCACCTCAGAGAATCTAAAGGTGAAATCAGGGTTCCTGTGTATCTGTGTGAATACTCAGCGTATGGTAAATATGAGGTTTCAGTAGCAGATTGCCAAGTGATAAAATGGCTCAGGGAGGGACAGCAAGTGAGTGTTAAATATTCCCAGGAAAACTAGAAAAATAAAGAAGAAAGAGAGACAGGTGACAGTATTGGTACAGGGGAATGTTACAGAGCTGGAGAAAGGAGATTTCCAATGGGATCAAGAAGAGTGTCCACTTGACTAGAGCTAAGGAACAAGAAAGGTGCAGTTACAATGCAGGTAAAGCAAAATACTGCGAAAGCTGGAGATCTGAGATAACAACAGAAAGTGCTGGATAAACTCAGCAGGTCTGGCAGCAGCTTTGGAGCAAGAAACAGGATTAACATTTGGAGTGCAAAGACTTACTGGATTCGCAATGTTAACCGTGAAATGACATTTCTCGGTGCAGTCCACTCGCTCATGGAAACACTATAAAGCAACGAGACTCCATTCCAAAGCTTAACAGTCGCTGAGGACCGTGAAAGTGAGGGGAGGGGATCAGAGGAGAATAGCTGTGAGGAAAGGATGTGGAAGGTGGAGCTTTGTGGAAGACATTGCTGTCTCCGAACATGCGACTCCAAAACCCTCATCACGTGACACCACTTTGGTAAGCCCTGACTCCAATGTAATTTCCCTGGTGAAACCAATATATACAGCAGTGTACCCAGCCAGGCTTGGGGTAACACTGGCAGCTTGTACTTGGTAATGAAGTTTGCACAGTATGCCTGACAATTGCAATAGAGACAGCAGGATTTGTTGTCTGAGATAACAAGGTGTAGAGCTGGATGAACACAACAGGCCAAGCAGCATCAGAGGAGCAGGAAGGCTGACATTTCGGACCTAGACCCTGTCTCTTGGGATTTGAACCTAGTTGATCAGTTCTTTGTTTTATTTACAGAGTTATGGAAAGAGTCATAGAGCCATACAGCACAGAAACACACCCTTCAATCCAAGTCACTAAATGCGACCAAATTTCCCAAACTAAACTGGTCTCATTTGCCTGTGTTTGGCCCAAATCCCTCTGAACCTTTCCTATTTATGTTTCTATCCAAGTGTCTTTTAATGTTGTAACTGTACCTGCGTCTACCACTTCCTTTGGCAATTTATTCTGCCTATGAACTGCCCTCTGTGTGAAAACGTTGCCATCAGGTCCCTTATAAATCTTTCTCCTCTCGCTTTAAAAATATGTCCCCCTAATATTGAATTCCACCACCCTCAGCAAAAGACCTTTGCCATTCACCTTATCTATGCCCCTCATGATTTTATAAACGTCCATAAGGTCACCCCTCAACCTCTTGTGCTCCAGTGAAAAATGGTCACAGCCTATCCAGCCTTTCCTTATAACTCAAACATTCCACTCCTGGCAACATGTTGGCTGTTGCTCAGTGTTACCTCCCTCATCCTGGAGTCAGAGGATTGTGGATTGAAATCCCAACATTGAGCTGTAGCTCGTATTCTAAGCTGTCTCTCTGTTGCAGTGGGGCATAGCCAGGGGTTCAGTCATAGAATCATACATTACAGATGAGGCCCTTCAGCCCATTGGGTCTGCACTGACAAAATCTACATTCCTGCACTTGGCTCATAGCCATGAATGTTATGACATTTCAAATGCTCATCCAAGTGTTTTGCTTTAAAGGTTGTGAGGTTTCCTGCCTCACCTACCCTCCCAGGCAGAGAATTCCAGACTCCCACCACCCTCTGGATGGAAAACATTTTCCTCAAATTCCCAACAAACCTCCTGTTTTTCACCTTAACATTATGTCCCCGTTACTGAAACCTTCAACTAAGATGGACAGTTGCTACCCTGTCCATGCTCCTCATAATCGTTTGTCATTCAGGTGAGATGTTAGCTCAGTGCTTCCCCCCAAACTTTTTTTCTGCCTGTGACTCCATTTCAAGGCTGGAGAGTCGTCACGAGCCCTCAGTGAGAGCTGAGAGAGAGCGAGGGCCTGATAGAGCAGGAAGAGGTGTAGCTCCACTGCAGCTATTACTGCCTCAGATACTCCAAAAGCAAAACTGTAGCTGACGACCCCACTTTCGGAAGCACTGTTAAACTGAGACCCACCCTTCCTTCTGCCCCAGAGAGGCTAAACCATGCAATAGCATTCTATTGAAGAAGAACGAGTTGGACCAAAGGGTCTGTTTCTAAGCTGTATGATTCTATGGCTCCATCCCTCCCTCAGTGCACCAACCAACATTTACCCCTCCAACTCCAAATGAACAGGCTATTTCACCGTTGTGACATTGCAGATTGTGGGATTATGCTTCGTACAAGTTAGCTGCTGCGTTTCTTGCATGACAACAGTACCCTGTAGGCTTCCCAGTCCTTTGGCAATCCCTGAGGATGTGAAAGTTGCTATATAAATACAGCTTCTTTCATTTTTGCGCACACTATCACTCATACACTCAGCAACGCTACTTTCCCCAGTCTTGGGTTGAGGGTGATGCTGGCCAGGCCAGCATTTATTGCCCATTGGGCAGTTAAAAGGCAACAATATTGGGTCTGGAGTCACATGTAGGCCAGGCCAGGTAGATTTCCTTCCTTAAAGCACATTAGAGGAGCAGATGGGTTGACAATTGATTCATGCACATCATTAGACTCTTAATTCCAGATTTTATTTTGACTGAATTCAAATTCCACCGACTGCCGTGATGGGATTTGAATCCAGATCCCCAGATTAACGTTCCCAGAGATAATAAATACCATTTGGCCATCAGCTCCTTAGTAGTTGTCAGGCCTGAAGTCCCAGACCGCTGTGTGGAATCCCACCTAAATCTACTGCTGCCATTTTCCATCGGTCGGTTTATACTGGATTGGTTGGGGTTCGGGCATTTCATTGTGGGGTTGTATCTCTGCCGATGATTATTAAGCCACTGGCTCAAGTTACCACAGTGTAAAATTGGCCAGTTAATATTCTCTAATATTCTCAAATGTGGGATCTCAACCCAGGACTCAGTTAATCATTCGTGGCCCGACCCCATCTCCCTGCCAAACCAATGAAACAGGAACCTGAAATGCGCCCTCCCTTCTTAAACTAGAGATTGGCAGGAGAAAAATCCACAAAAACTACCTGGAAGAAACCTGTTCACTGAAAGAAGCCTGAAATTGTGTCCCAAATAGCACTGTAATCTTCAAACTGAAAGAGGTGGGAGCAAAATTGACAGATAGACATTACAAACACCTGCACAGCGTCCTTCAAGAGAATACGACGGACAGAGATCATTACCGTCCTTAACAACCTGAAATTAGAGACCTTCAAAAACAAAGGCGTTTTGCTATGATGTATCCTAATGAATATCTGCTCTGGCAATGATTCCAAGCCCTCCTCCAAATGCCCTCAGCGTTTGCAAATGCTGAATGGAGTAAACTTTGGCCAAGTTGGTGGAAGCATCAGGTCAAGCAACATTAGATTCTTACCAGAGATTGTGGGAACTGTCGATGCTGGAGAATCTGAGAAAACAAGGTGTAGAGATGGATGAACACAGCTGGCCAAGCAGCATCACAGGAGCATTTCTGAAGAAGGGTCCAGACCCGAAACATCAGCTTTCCTGCTCCTCTGATGCTGCTTGACCTGCTGTGTTCGTCCAGCTGTACACCTTGTTATCATTAGATTCTCACCAGCGGTTTAAAGCTTTTAAATTAAACCCCTCGATCCTCGAAAGGTGCTGAACCTTCCCGATGCATGAATTGAGAAGCTGATCTGCATACCTCAGCGACACAAATAGCCACAGGAATAAATTGACAGTTCCGGGCTCCATATCCTTCCTATGAGAAGCTTGTGCATTGGGATGGCTCTGGTGGTATTGGGTCATAGAGGATGTATACAAGTCATGCCTAGATCTGGTAGGGAGGGAGTTGGCAGGTCAGCTCTACATTTATTGGAACTGCTCATGACTGAAAGCAGCACAAAATGACCAATGATAACACAGTGTGGAGCTGGATGAACACAGCAGGCCAGGCAGCATCAGAGGAGCAGGAAAGTTGACGTTTTTGGTCAGGACCCTTCTTCAGAAATGGGCAAAATGGGCAATGACCACAAACTGGCCAAAAGTAGTTTTTAGTTGACTTAGATTTGGATATATTTATTTGTCATGTAAAAAGTATAGAAATACATAAGTACGGGGAAAAGTACACAAACTCACCATTCACTGGTGCCCACTTGGTTATAAAAACTAGAATTAAAAGATTTAACAGAGCCAAAAGGTAAGCAAGACAAAAAAATGTCCAGACCTCAGAGTCCCAAGTCCCATCTCCACAATGGTGCAAGCGCTGCTCCAATCACGAGGCCACTATCACTGAACCCACTCTCACCGTCATTGCCTCACCAACCCCACTCTCACCGTCAATGCCTCACCGACCCCACTATCACCGTCATTGCCTCACTGACCCCATTCTCACCGTCAATGTCTCACCGGCCCTGCTCTCACCGGCCCTGCTCTCACCGTCAAAGCCTCACCGACCCCATTCTCACCGTCAATGTCTCACCGGCCCTGCTCTCACCGTCAATGCCTCACCGACCCCACTCTCACCGTCATTGCCTCACCAACCACATTCTCACTGTCAATGTCTCACCGGCCCTGCTCTTACCGTCAAAGCCTCACCGACCCCACTCTCACTGTCAATGACTCTCTGGCCCCACTCTCAGCGTCACTGCCTCACCATCCCCACTCTCACCGTCACTGCCTCACCGACCCCATTCTCACCGTCAATGTCTCACCGGCCCTGCTCTCACCGTCAAAGCCTCACCAACCCCATTCTCACTGTCAATGTCTCACCGGCCCTGCTCTTACCGTCA
>NW_025976089.1:0-7601 GCF_021869965.1 Rhincodon typus | reverse complement strand
AGTAGACTCGCCCACTTTAAGGGCATTTAAATGGTCATTGGATAAACGTATGGATGATAATGGAATAGTTTAGGTTAGATGGGCTTCAGATTGGTTTCACAGGTCGGCGCAACATCGAGGGCCGAAGGGCCTGTACTGCGCTGTAATGTTCTATGTTCTATGTTCTATGTTCATTGTCCTGATTCCTGTCACTGCTCCTCTTATAATCAATCTCACAATGCAGTTGGCGGGGAACTGTCTTGCTGCCGGATTCCTGGACGGGTTTGAGGAAAATGAAGGGGCCCTGGAAGCCAAAAAGGAAGGAAGGGTCCACAGGGAAGTGTGGTCCCAAATATTTTAACCCCAAGGTGGGGTCTCAAGCAGTACGATGTTTCAATCCCGGTTTGGAGCAAGGAATCAATGTTGAGTTTTTGGCCCAAAGGATTGTTCGGGGGATGTTTGAGATTTAAATTGCTCACTCGCGCTCATTAAAGAGACTGCATGGAACATTAACGTGTGCTACTCCAGATAACAACCCCGACTAACATCATAGAACATAGAACAGTACAGCACAGCCCTTCGGCCCATGATGTTGTGCGGAACTTTTACCCTAAACCTAAGATCTATCTCACCTCCACCCCTACCTTATACTATCATCCATATGCCTATCTAATAGCCGTTTAAATGCCTCTAATGAGGCCGACTCCACCACCCTCTCTGGCAATGCTTTCCACGCCCCTACCACTCTCTGAGTAAACATCAGGCAGCTGAACAGGAGTAAAGGCACTGTCTTTCTCCCCCAGGATTCTGGGAGAAGCTTTTGTGATGACCTGATAGCGTCCCTACCTCTGGGCCAAGTGGCCTGGGTTCAGGTCCCTCCTACTCCAAAGATGTTTAATAATGGGTTTTCAGGGATAAAGAATTCATGATTTTGGGACAGGATCCTGTGGTGCAGTGGTAATGTCCCTCCCTCTCAGTTAGGCCAAACCAGCTTCAAGTCCAACCTCCTCCTGAGGTGTATCATAACATCCCTGAACTGGTCGTTTAGAAGATATTTCCTTGCATCAACTTGCTGACCTTAATCGCTGCACCAGAAGCTTTTTTAAAACATAGACAATAGGCCATTAGCTTTTTGAACCTGCTCCCCCATTCAGTGTGATCATGGCTGACCATCCAACTCAATACCCTGTTCTCACTTTATCCCCATACCCTTTGATCCCTTTTTCCCTAAGGACTATATCTGACTCAATCTTGAAAACACTTCAATGTTTTGGACTCAACTGCTTTCTGTGGCAGAGAATTCCACAGACTCACCACTCAGGGGTGAAGACATTTCTCCTCATCTCAATATGAATCGGCCCATCATGTATCCTCAGGAACCAGAATCCTACCCCCGGTTCTGGACTCCCAGGTCATCAGGAACAATCATTCCTGCGTTTGTCCTGTCTAGTCCTGGTGGAATTTTGCAGGTTTCAATGAGATCCCTCCTCATTCTTCTAAACTCCAGTGAACATAGTCCTAATCGATCTAATCTATCTCTATATATCAGTCCTGCCATCTCAAGAATCTGTCTGGTAAACCTTCATTGTACTCCCTCCATAGCCAGAGCATCCTTCCTCATATAAGAGACCAAACTGCAGGTGTGGTCTCATCAAGGCCCTGTATAATAACAGCAAGACATCCCTACTCCTGTACTTGAATCCTCCTGCTATGAAGACCAACATACCATTTGCCTTAATAGATGAGTTCTGACCAGAAAGTCTGTACAACCACTGCATAAAGATAAACAGTAAGGGATCTTGAGGTACAGGGCTAGTGTCCCTATCTCTGAGACAGGAGCCTTGGGTTCAAGTCCCATCTGCTCCCTAACCTCATTGCAAATGGCTTAACATCTCTGAGCAGGGTGATTAAATACAGCTGGATTTTGAGCACTGATCCTCACCTCTCACTGTGCATTTGCTGATTCAGATCAACTGCATTGAATTGGTCTCTGTGGGACCATTGTCATGACCTCAGCATATATTCAGAAATTCTATCAGGCCTCAAGATAACAAAGATGAATTCATCACATTAGAAGCTTTAAAGATATTTAAGGGAATAGACAGATGTATAAGCATTTCTGCTCTTGGAGAGTCTGGGCCTGGGGGCAATAGTTAAAAATTAGAGTCAGGCCTTTCAGGATTGAAATTAGGAAACACTTTGAGACAAAGAATGGAAGAAATATGTTACATCTTCCTCCAACTGCATTTGATATGGCCACTGGTGTGATGCCAGCTCCCCTCACATCTTCCCATCCCCTCCTTACAGCTTTCCGAAGGGACCCCATTCCTTTTGCAACATGCTGTTTGCCACTCAATTAACCCCACTAAACCTGTGCTCTTCCCATGGGATCTTCCCATGCAAGCGCAGGAGGCGCAACAACTGCTCTTCGATCTCCTCAGTCCTCGTTGGCCGAGGCTCCAAATAATCAGCAGCGACTCACATGCAACTGTCTTTCAATTTAGTCCCTTACTGCTCACTCACCATGTTGTCCACCGAGGGAGATCCAGTGCAGGCTGGGTGAATGTCTGTAAGGTGCTGGTTAAAATAAAGTTTGCTGCACACATATTCTGTCATCAGTAAACAGGACAACAGACTGGTCGCTAACCACCAGGACTGCGACGAGCCCAGAGGAACTTGTATTCAAAACTGCAATGATTCAAACATATTTACTGTTCAGCAGCTGTCACCGAACAGGGACCACAAACTGGTTGACTGTCTCCATTTCACCTCAGAGAATCTAAAGGTGAAATCAGGGTTCCTGTGTATCTGTGTGAATACTCAGCGTATGGTAAATATGAGGTTTCAGTAGCAGATTGCCAAGTGATAAAATGGCTCAGGGAGGGACAGCAAGTGAGTGTTAAATATTCCCAGGAAAACTAGAAAAATAAAGAAGAAAGAGAGACAGGTGACAGTATTGGTACAGGGGAATGTTACAGAGCTGGAGAAAGGAGATTTCCAATGGGATCAAGAAGAGTGTCCACTTGACTAGAGCTAAGGAACAAGAAAGGTGCAGTTACAATGCAGGTAAAGCAAAATACTGCGAAAGCTGGAGATCTGAGATAACAACAGAAAGTGCTGGATAAACTCAGCAGGTCTGGCAGCAGCTTTGGAGCAAGAAACAGGATTAACATTTGGAGTGCAAAGACTTACTGGATTCGCAATGTTAACCGTGAAATGACATTTCTCGGTGCAGTCCACTCGCTCATGGAAACACTATAAAGCAACGAGACTCCATTCCAAAGCTTAACAGTCGCTGAGGACCGTGAAAGTGAGGGGAGGGGATCAGAGGAGAATAGCTGTGAGGAAAGGATGTGGAAGGTGGAGCTTTGTGGAAGACATTGCTGTCTCCGAACATGCGACTCCAAAACCCTCATCACGTGACACCACTTTGGTAAGCCCTGACTCCAATGTAATTTCCCTGGTGAAACCAATATATACAGCAGTGTACCCAGCCAGGCTTGGGGTAACACTGGCAGCTTGTACTTGGTAATGAAGTTTGCACAGTATGCCTGACAATTGCAATAGAGACAGCAGGATTTGTTGTCTGAGATAACAAGGTGTAGAGCTGGATGAACACAACAGGCCAAGCAGCATCAGAGGAGCAGGAAGGCTGACATTTCGGACCTAGACCCTGTCTCTTGGGATTTGAACCTAGTTGATCAGTTCTTTGTTTTATTTACAGAGTTATGGAAAGAGTCATAGAGCCATACAGCACAGAAACACACCCTTCAATCCAAGTCACTAAATGCGACCAAATTTCCCAAACTAAACTGGTCTCATTTGCCTGTGTTTGGCCCAAATCCCTCTGAACCTTTCCTATTTATGTTTCTATCCAAGTGTCTTTTAATGTTGTAACTGTACCTGCGTCTACCACTTCCTTTGGCAATTTATTCTGCCTATGAACTGCCCTCTGTGTGAAAACGTTGCCATCAGGTCCCTTATAAATCTTTCTCCTCTCGCTTTAAAAATATGTCCCCCTAATATTGAATTCCACCACCCTCAGCAAAAGACCTTTGCCATTCACCTTATCTATGCCCCTCATGATTTTATAAACGTCCATAAGGTCACCCCTCAACCTCTTGTGCTCCAGTGAAAAATGGTCACAGCCTATCCAGCCTTTCCTTATAACTCAAACATTCCACTCCTGGCAACATGTTGGCTGTTGCTCAGTGTTACCTCCCTCATCCTGGAGTCAGAGGATTGTGGATTGAAATCCCAACATTGAGCTGTAGCTCGTATTCTAAGCTGTCTCTCTGTTGCAGTGGGGCATAGCCAGGGGTTCAGTCATAGAATCATACATTACAGATGAGGCCCTTCAGCCCATTGGGTCTGCACTGACAAAATCTACATTCCTGCACTTGGCTCATAGCCATGAATGTTATGACATTTCAAATGCTCATCCAAGTGTTTTGCTTTAAAGGTTGTGAGGTTTCCTGCCTCACCTACCCTCCCAGGCAGAGAATTCCAGACTCCCACCACCCTCTGGATGGAAAACATTTTCCTCAAATTCCCAACAAACCTCCTGTTTTTCACCTTAACATTATGTCCCCGTTACTGAAACCTTCAACTAAGATGGACAGTTGCTACCCTGTCCATGCTCCTCATAATCGTTTGTCATTCAGGTGAGATGTTAGCTCAGTGCTTCCCCCCAAACTTTTTTTCTGCCTGTGACTCCATTTCAAGGCTGGAGAGTCGTCACGAGCCCTCAGTGAGAGCTGAGAGAGAGCGAGGGCCTGATAGAGCAGGAAGAGGTGTAGCTCCACTGCAGCTATTACTGCCTCAGATACTCCAAAAGCAAAACTGTAGCTGACGACCCCACTTTCGGAAGCACTGTTAAACTGAGACCCACCCTTCCTTCTGCCCCAGAGAGGCTAAACCATGCAATAGCATTCTATTGAAGAAGAACGAGTTGGACCAAAGGGTCTGTTTCTAAGCTGTATGATTCTATGGCTCCATCCCTCCCTCAGTGCACCAACCAACATTTACCCCTCCAACTCCAAATGAACAGGCTATTTCACCGTTGTGACATTGCAGATTGTGGGATTATGCTTCGTACAAGTTAGCTGCTGCGTTTCTTGCATGACAACAGTACCCTGTAGGCTTCCCAGTCCTTTGGCAATCCCTGAGGATGTGAAAGTTGCTATATAAATACAGCTTCTTTCATTTTTGCGCACACTATCACTCATACACTCAGCAACGCTACTTTCCCCAGTCTTGGGTTGAGGGTGATGCTGGCCAGGCCAGCATTTATTGCCCATTGGGCAGTTAAAAGGCAACAATATTGGGTCTGGAGTCACATGTAGGCCAGGCCAGGTAGATTTCCTTCCTTAAAGCACATTAGAGGAGCAGATGGGTTGACAATTGATTCATGCACATCATTAGACTCTTAATTCCAGATTTTATTTTGACTGAATTCAAATTCCACCGACTGCCGTGATGGGATTTGAATCCAGATCCCCAGATTAACGTTCCCAGAGATAATAAATACCATTTGGCCATCAGCTCCTTAGTAGTTGTCAGGCCTGAAGTCCCAGACCGCTGTGTGGAATCCCACCTAAATCTACTGCTGCCATTTTCCATCGGTCGGTTTATACTGGATTGGTTGGGGTTCGGGCATTTCATTGTGGGGTTGTATCTCTGCCGATGATTATTAAGCCACTGGCTCAAGTTACCACAGTGTAAAATTGGCCAGTTAATATTCTCTAATATTCTCAAATGTGGGATCTCAACCCAGGACTCAGTTAATCATTCGTGGCCCGACCCCATCTCCCTGCCAAACCAATGAAACAGGAACCTGAAATGCGCCCTCCCTTCTTAAACTAGAGATTGGCAGGAGAAAAATCCACAAAAACTACCTGGAAGAAACCTGTTCACTGAAAGAAGCCTGAAATTGTGTCCCAAATAGCACTGTAATCTTCAAACTGAAAGAGGTGGGAGCAAAATTGACAGATAGACATTACAAACACCTGCACAGCGTCCTTCAAGAGAATACGACGGACAGAGATCATTACCGTCCTTAACAACCTGAAATTAGAGACCTTCAAAAACAAAGGCGTTTTGCTATGATGTATCCTAATGAATATCTGCTCTGGCAATGATTCCAAGCCCTCCTCCAAATGCCCTCAGCGTTTGCAAATGCTGAATGGAGTAAACTTTGGCCAAGTTGGTGGAAGCATCAGGTCAAGCAACATTAGATTCTTACCAGAGATTGTGGGAACTGTCGATGCTGGAGAATCTGAGAAAACAAGGTGTAGAGATGGATGAACACAGCTGGCCAAGCAGCATCACAGGAGCATTTCTGAAGAAGGGTCCAGACCCGAAACATCAGCTTTCCTGCTCCTCTGATGCTGCTTGACCTGCTGTGTTCGTCCAGCTGTACACCTTGTTATCATTAGATTCTCACCAGCGGTTTAAAGCTTTTAAATTAAACCCCTCGATCCTCGAAAGGTGCTGAACCTTCCCGATGCATGAATTGAGAAGCTGATCTGCATACCTCAGCGACACAAATAGCCACAGGAATAAATTGACAGTTCCGGGCTCCATATCCTTCCTATGAGAAGCTTGTGCATTGGGATGGCTCTGGTGGTATTGGGTCATAGAGGATGTATACAAGTCATGCCTAGATCTGGTAGGGAGGGAGTTGGCAGGTCAGCTCTACATTTATTGGAACTGCTCATGACTGAAAGCAGCACAAAATGACCAATGATAACACAGTGTGGAGCTGGATGAACACAGCAGGCCAGGCAGCATCAGAGGAGCAGGAAAGTTGACGTTTTTGGTCAGGACCCTTCTTCAGAAATGGGCAAAATGGGCAATGACCACAAACTGGCCAAAAGTAGTTTTTAGTTGACTTAGATTTGGATATATTTATTTGTCATGTAAAAAGTATAGAAATACATAAGTACGGGGAAAAGTACACAAACTCACCATTCACTGGTGCCCACTTGGTTATAAAAACTAGAATTAAAAGATTTAACAGAGCCAAAAGGTAAGCAAGACAAAAAAATGTCCAGACCTCAGAGTCCCAAGTCCCATCTCCACAATGGTGCAAGCGCTGCTCCAATCACGAGGCCACTATCACTGAACCCACTCTCACCGTCATTGCCTCACCAACCCCACTCTCACCGTCAATGCCTCACCGACCCCACTATCACCGTCATTGCCTCACTGACCCCATTCTCACCGTCAATGTCTCACCGGCCCTGCTCTCACCGGCCCTGCTCTCACCGTCAAAGCCTCACCGACCCCATTCTCACCGTCAATGTCTCACCGGCCCTGCTCTCACCGTCAATGCCTCACCGACCCCACTCTCACCGTCATTGCCTCACCAACCACATTCTCACTGTCAATGTCTCACCGGCCCTGCTCTTACCGTCAAAGCCTCACCGACCCCACTCTCACTGTCAATGACTCTCTGGCCCCACTCTCAGCGTCACTGCCTCACCATCCCCACTCTCACCGTCACTGCCTCACCGACCCCATTCTCACCGTCAATGTCTCACCGGCCCTGCTCTCACCGTCAAAGCCTCACCAACCCCATTCTCACTGTCAATGTCTCACCGGCCCTGCTCTTACCGTCA
>NW_025976088.1:0-7602 GCF_021869965.1 Rhincodon typus | reverse complement strand
CACACACACACACAGACACTCACTCACACCCACACACACCACACACACCCACACACACACGCACACACACACACACACATCAGATGTCTGTACACTGGAAAAGGAATTATTTCCTCTCTCATCAAGAATTCCACGGATTCGCCAAACTCTGAGAAAAGAAATCCCTCCTCATCTCTGTCTTAAATGTACGACCTCTTACTCTGGGATTCTGTTGCCTGGTCCTAGACTCTCCCACAAGGGGAAGCAACCTGTCTGTACCTACCTTGTCAAACTCCCTCGGAATCTCGTGTGTTTCAGTAAGGTCACCTCTCATCCATGTAAATTTCCACGAGTACAGGCCCAACCTACTCGACCTCTCCTCACAAAACAATCCCTCCATCCCTAGGATCAGCCGAGGGAACATTTCCTGGACTGCCTTCAATGCCAGTCTGGCTTTCCTAAAATAAACAGCACAAAATTGTTTAAGTACGTATTCCACCTGTGGTCTGATTACTGCCTTGCACAGTTAGAACATAGAACACAGAACAGTACAGCACAGTACAGGCACTTCGGCCCACGATATTGTGCCAAACTTTTACCCTAAACCTAAGGTCTATCTAACCTCCACCGCTATCTTATACTATCATCCATATGCCTATCTAATAGCTGCTTAAATGCCTCTAATGAGGCTGACTCCACTACCCTCTCCGGCAATGCATTCCACGCCCCGACCATTCTCTTAGTAAAGAACCTACCTCTGACGTCTCCCCTATATCTACCTCCACTCACTTTAAAACTATGCCCCCTCGTAATAGCTACCTCCACCCTAGGAAAAATTCTCTGGCTGTCTACTCTATCTATACCTCTGATCATTTTTTAGTAAAACCTCCCTACTTTGTTACCCCATTTCCATTAGATCATGACTGGTTTATCTTTATCTCATACCAATTTAAATAATTTGCTCAGAGATAGTAGGAACTGCAGATGCTGGAGAATCTGAGATAAGAAGGTGCAGAGCTGGACGAGCACAGCAGGCCAAGCAGCATCAGAGGAGCAGGAAAGCTGATGTTTCGGGTCTGGACCCTTCTTCAGAAAGACTTTTATTCATGATCCCTTTGGCAGAGAAAGTTATTGGGGCATACCTTGTCGAAGCCTTTCAAAGTTTCAAACGAGCTGGTCAGTTCACAGAGAGCAATTCGCTCCATTGGCAAGGCTGTGGTACAGGATAATACCAATATTGTGGGTTTCAACCCTGTAATGGCTGAATTAATTAAAGTTAGGCATGTGCCTACCAGCCTTGTCCTGTGGTTGCATTATAAGAGATATCGGTGTGTATGACGACGTCAGCAGTCAATAAAACTCGAAACTCATGCTTGAATTTACCAGTATAATTACAACATTTTAAAGGCATCTGGATGGGTATATGAATAGTAAGGGTTTAGAGGGATATGGGCCACATGCTGGCAATTGGGACTTGATTAATTTAGGATTTCTGGTCAGCATGGACGAGTTTGACCGAAGGGTCTGTTTCCATGCTGTACAACTCTGTGACTCTATGGCTCAAACTCGAGTTTAAAGGCCTGAGGAAAGAGGAGATCTGAAACAAGCAAAAACAGAATTTACTGGAGAAACTCAGCAGGTCTGGTAGCATCCGCGAACAGTGAAACCAAGTTAACGTTTTGAATCCAGTGATCCTTCTTCAGAAAGAGGAATCCATGTGGGAGAAATGTACTTAAGTAAAGAATGTAGAATGTAGTATATTGAGGCACAACCCCTGAGTGAAGGCTCGGCCCTTTAGAACTGAGATGAGGAGGAATTCCTCCGGCCAGAGGGTGGGGAATCTGTGGAATTCATTGTCACAGAGGGCTGTGAAGGCCAAGTCATTGAGTATCTTTAAGACAGAGATAGTTAAGTTATTGATGAGTAAGGGGATGAAAGGCTACAGGGAGAAGGCAGGAGAATGGGGTTCAGAAACATAGCAGCTATAATCGAATGGTGGAGCACACTCTATGGGCCTAATGGTCTAAATATGCTCCTGTATTTTATGATCTTATAGCGTGATGGAAGGAATAATGCTTTAGTCATTCATATTTAAAGGGGAAACCTTCCTAATATAGAGCAGGCCACAAGATATCCTGAGAAATATTCATAGTGTGACCAACTCTTGTGAGGCCTGATTACCAACTGTTGAATGCTGCGTAGGATCAGAGATTAGTTTACCATCAATCACCTGGGTTGGAGTGAATGGGACATCGGTTTATGCAGAAATATAGACAATCAGCACGAGTTAGAAATTTTTGCCCTCTTGTGTGCACTGTCTCACTGTTAGCTACCAATCCCCGACTGTAGTGTAAGGAGAAAACGGAATGAGACAGGAATTGTTGTCAGGTTGTTCCCATCTTTACTCACGAAAGATGTCATTGTAATTGAAGTCACATTTTGAAGTCACCTTCTGTCTGAGTAATTACTTCAACCCATTTTACACAATATTTTTGAAATCTAGGCTAGAAAAGGAACTCTAATTATTGAAATTCATTATACTGCTGGACAGATGGCATGTTCTTTTTCTGACGGTACATTATTCAAGTTCTTTATCTCCAATTCTAACTAGTTAAGGTCATGTTAAGTAGAATTAATCAACCAAGTCAAAAGCTTTAGGACTTGATTTCCGGAGGATTATAAAGACATTCAGAAGGAAATCTCTCTGGTGTAATCATCCACGAGGATGGTCAGAGTGTCACATGGCAACGGGTAAAGATGGCCAACCCTCATCCTCTCTGTCAGCCTCAGCTAATGGATCCCTGGTTGAGGCAAATAACATCGGAGAAATGCAACAACATTGTCACGGTTCTCCACCATTGCAATTCCAACAAGTTGTGGCCCTGTTCATAGAAGATGTGAATGGGAGGAGGCCATTCAACACCTCAAGCCTGTTCTCCCATTCAATGAGGTCATGACTGACCTTGGTTTGCTTTGATTGTGTAACCATTAAGATCGTTACCCAACAAAACATCTATTCACCCCAGTTTTGAAATTTTCAATTGACCTCTCTAATCTCAAGATGTTTTTGTGGAGAGAATTCCAGAATTCCCTCCTCTTTGTGTTGAGAAGTGCTTTCTCATATCCCCTAGGAAAGGCCTGATGGGAATTGGAGGCCTGTGTTTTCTTGGGCTCTAGAGGAAATAGTTTCTCTCAATTTACCCTGACAGATCCTTTGAACACCTTAAACACCCCAACCTTCTGGAAACAAAGGAATAGAAGCATCTTTCAGCTCCAGTGTTTTTCTGGTCAATCTACACTCCAATCAATCCAAGGCCATTGTAACCTCCCTGAGGTCCAGACCAGAACACAGTTCTTCAAATGGAGCCTGGAGGAGATTGTTGACAAAGTCGTTTCATCTATGTCCATAGATGAGATTGAATGAGAGATCATAGACTCATAGAGATATGCAGCATGGAATCAGACCCTATAGTCTAACTTGTCCATGCTGACCAGATATCCTAAATTAATCTAGCCCTATTTGCCAGCATTTGGCCCATATCCCTCTAAACCCTTCCTATTCATGTACCCATCCAGATGCCTTTTAAATGTTATAATCTACCAGCCTCCATCACTTCCTCTGGCAGCTCATTCCATACATGCACCACCCACTGCGTGAAAAAGTTGCCCATTAGGTCTCTTTTAAATCTTACCCCTCTCACCTTAAACCTATGCCCCTCTAGTTTTGGACTCACCCACCCAGGGAAAAGACCTTGCCTATTTACCCTATCCATGCCCCTCATGATTTTATAAACCTCTATCAGGGTATTCAGCCTCTCCCTATAGCTCAAGCCCTCCAACCCTGACAACATCCTCGTAAAACTTTTCTGAGCCCTTTCTAGTTTCACAACATCCTACCTAAAATGGGAGACCAGAATTGCATGCAATACTCCAAAAGTGGCCTAACCAATGTCCTGTACAGCCGCAACATGACCTCCCAACTCCTATACCCAATGCACTGACCACAAAGGCAAGCGTACCAAACACCTTCTTCACCATCCTGTTTACTTGTGACTTCACTTTCAAGGAACTATGAATCTGCACTCCAAGGTCTCTTTGTTCAGCAACACTCCCCAAGACCTTATGATTAAGTGTATAAGTCCTGCCCTGATTTGCCTTTCAAAAATGCAGCACCTCACATTTATCTAAATTAAACTTCATCTGCCACTCCTCGGCCCATTGGCCCACTTGCTCAAAATCCTGTTGTACTCTGAGGTAACCTTCTTTGCTGTCCACTGCACCTCCAATTTTGGTGACATCAGCAAACGTACTAACCATACCTCCTATGTTCACATCCAAATCATTTCTATAAATGACAAAAAGCAGTGGACCCAGCACCAATCCTTGTGGCACACCGCTGGTCACAGGCCTCCAGTCCATAAAGCTACCCTCCACCACCACCCTCTGTATTCTACCTTTGAGCCAGTTCTGTATCCAAACAGATAGTTCTCCCTGTATTCCTCCATGTGATCTAACCTTACTAAGCAGTCTACTTGTCAAAAGTCTTACTGAAGTCATGTCACAGATCTGCCCTCATCAATCCTCTTCATTACTTCTTCAAAAACCTAGATCAAGTTAGTGAGACACAATTTCCCACACACAAAGCCATGTTGACTATCCCTAATCAGTCCTTGCCTTTCCAAATACACGTAAATTCGGTCCCTCAGGATTCCCTCCAACAACTTAACCCACCACCGATGTCAGGCTCACCGGTCTATAGTTCCCTGGCTTTTCCTTACCACCTTTCTTAAATAGTGGCACAACATTCGCCAACCTCCAGTCTTCCAGCATCTCACCTGTGGCTATCGATTATACAAATATCTGAGCAAGGGGCCCAGCAATCACTTCCCTAGCTTCCCACAGAGTTCTAGGGTACACCTGATCAGGTTCTAGGGATTTATGCATTTTAAGACATCCAGCACCTCCTCCTCTGTAATATCTGGGAGAATAATTGAATAGTTGACTTCTGAACAAGGTGGAAAAGCACTTCTCTGTGGGTTTCAGTCAGGGGCAGGTGGTGTTGGGTGGAAGTAGATGGTCTTTACGTTGTGTAGGTCTTTGTGACATGTGGGAGGGAGTTGTGAGAAGAGCAGGGTGTCATTACTACACATGTGAGAGATTCTGATGGGGATAACATGCAACGGGCAGCATGGAGATGTGGAAGACAAGAGCCCAGAAAGAAAGGCATGGAGATCACAGAGATGGAAACATTTACCATCATGAGAAGGTCCAATTGTTGTATTGATTACTGTAGCTGGGTGCAAACTTGTAGGAGAGATTCAAACAATGGCCTTTAAGAAAGAAGGACACTTGGATTTGAGCAATGTCAACATACTGCTTCTGTGCTTCCTGTTAAAAATTACATGTTCTATATTCAAGACCTTTGGAGAGAAAAGAAAGTTAGAGAAGGGGGTACAAAAACAAAGTTGCTGGAAAAGCTCAGCAGGTCTGGCAGCATCTGTGAAGGAAAAAACAAAGTTAACGTTTCAGGTCCGGTGACCCTTCCTCAGAACTTTGTTTTTGTTCCTGATTTACAGCATCCGCAGTTCTTTCGGTTTTTATTAGAGAAAGGGGTGTTAGTTTGCACTTGAAATCAGAAATTTCCTCAGGTCCAAGTTGGTGGGGCTTGTAATCTGGGGCCAATATACCAACAGCCTATTTTCAATTTGTACAACAGCTGGTCTGTGTCCTAACGAATGGCATTGACAGGAAGATTAGCAACAAAATGAAGAGCTTGCCTGCTGAAATGTCACATGACCTGTTGGCGTCAATGCACAACATCGAGGCAAAGCACCAGCTAACATTAGAATCAGAAAGAGATTACTGTGACCCTGTCAATTCAGTATACTTTGTTCCTTTTTAAAAACTTCACCTCACTCAAAGTCTAAACTGATTGGATGAAATGCTGCCTTGTGGTTTGATGGCTCTCTGAGAGATATAGAGTAACGAAAAGGATAGAGCTTGGAATGAGTCAGCTCAGTGAGAGACTGAAGACCACCAGCCAGGTTACTAATTGCCTGAAGTTAAGTTGTGTTTGCAAGGTTCTTTAATAATAAGTCAGGCCCTTACTAACTTGATCTCTGAGCTGATAATGAGATCAGCTGGTGAAAAGAACGTTTGTAGTTTTCATTGTCACTGCCTTGAGTGTAAATGCCAATTAGAGGAAAGCACTTCAGCTTAGCATCGATCAAAATCAATTTCCTCCACCTCTGAGGGGGTAGAGACAGTCTAAACTAGAGTTGTCTGATATTTACACATTACATCCACTCACATGATATTCCTTGTCTCTTTCTTTAAGGGTAGGATTAACCTGGCCATTTTAAATGGGCTTGTCTTTCTTTCCTTTATTTGATGCTTTATGGTATATGAGGTTGACAAAGCACATGCCTCTGTCTGTTCCCATGGCCAAGATATTCTTGGGACAGGTCACTAACCTGTTGTTAGAGGCTGTTCCTTGAGATGTGCCACTGCATCCATCGTAGCAGAACAGATGTCATTTCCCTCTCTTACTGCCTGCTACTAACGTTTCAGAAGGACTTGCAGGTTAATAACCACCAGTTTGAAAGCATTATGAATGCAACTTCTGTGACCATCAAGACCTAGAGAGCACCAGACTCAGGAGCTGTGTAATGATCGTAGCTGATGTTATGATTGGATAATTCAGATCCCAGACTGAAATCTGGCTTAAACAAAGAGACTGCTTGAGAAACTCAGCTAATTCAATTCTGGTCTCCCTGCTATGGTTCGAAAGGTCTGTTGTACATGTCTATGACTGCACAACTAAGACTGGCAGTGACTGTGGAGAAAGAAGTCTTACTTATAGGCCATATTTTGATTAGTTTTGGTTTTAATGAGTTGGCTTCTCACCGCAACACAAGCACACAATGTTGTAAATTTAACAATTAAACTAAAGTTGATTGAACAAATGGAATGGAGACGAAATAGTATAGACAAAACTATTGACATGTGTACGCCTTAATGATTTGGAAACACATGTTACAAATATAGTCCCATTAACCCCAAAACACTCCTTTAAAGATTCCAAAAGCACCCTTTACAGTACCCCAAAATACATTCCATACAACAGTCACACCAGAGAAACAAAATCTCTTTTCCTAACTCCTCAATAGGTTTAAGTTAGCTATGGCTTCAACTCCCTCTCTGAATAATCAGATAGTCATTTTGTAAAACTTTCACACACCTGACTTTAAATGTTCTCAGATTCAAATAACCTTTTCAGGGTTTTATCCCAGCACTCCTGTTCTGGGACAATCACTGACTCCTTGCTCTGAGGTAATCTAGTTTTATTATATTCAGCCCTCCTCAGGAACAGTACTTTGCACTCCATCTCCATCCAAGACCTTCCTCAGAACTGCCACATACTGAAAACCAAAAGAAACATGTTTTTCCCCAAGCTATGGCTGTTTCCCTTTCACGTGGGAAGGCAATGGCCTAGTGGTATTATCGCTGGACTGTTAATCCAGTGACCCAGATAACGTTCTGGGGACCCGGATTTGAATCCCGCTATGGCAGATGGTGGAATTTGAATTCAATAAATATCTGGAATTAAGAATCTAATGATGA
>NW_025976087.1:0-7603 GCF_021869965.1 Rhincodon typus | reverse complement strand
AGAACTGCTGACTACGACAGGAAAGTAATATGATGTGAGCCAGGATATTCGGGTGTGGTGAAGTAGAATCTCTATGGGTTGAGCTCAAACGCCAATGGAGAGAAAATGATATTAGTGTTGTATATAGACCCCAAGCTGCAGTAATATTGGGGAAGGCATTAGAATGGAATTTAGAACTACAAGGCATAAAGTTATGGGTGACTTCAACCTACATATAAATTGAGCAGATAGCATCAGGAGCAATAAGATAGAGGAGGAATTCTTAGCGTATATATGGTACAATTTTACGTTGAAAAAGCAGATGAGTATTGGGTAGTGAGAAAGGAATAATTGACAATCAAGTTGAGCATGGGCCCTTAAGGAAGAGTGACCACGACAGGATAGAATTCAACATTAAGATGGAGAGTGATGTCGTTGTTTTTGAGACTAGAGTCCTGTAATTAAAGAAGTTAGAATGGTATGAGGCGTGAGCCAGTTGTGATAAATTGTGGATCACAATTTAAATGGATGATGGGAGATGGGTAATGGCAAACATTGAAAGAGGACGTGGACAAGCTGTGGCATAAAAATAAAATCGAAACGTTGTCAAACCATGGCAGAGAAAGAGAAATGAATGGGTATTAAATTTAAGGAAGCAGCATACAAAGTGGATAAATAAAACAACAGACCTAAGGATTGGGAACAGTTTAGATTTCAGCAAAGGGAGACAAAGGGATTTAATTAGAGGGAGAAAATAGAATCTGAGAGTACTCTTGCATGGACCATAAAACCAACGGTGTTTTTTAAATCGACATTCACAGGATGTGGACATTGCTAACTCGGTCAGAATTTATTGCACATCCCTGATTGCCAGGAGTTAACTGCATTGCAGTGGGGGTGGAGTCACATATACGCCAGACCGGGTAAGGATGACAGTTTCTTTCCTAAAGGATATTAGTGAGCCAGATGGGTTTTTCCTGACAATCAACAACGGTTTCATGATCATCATTAAACTCTTAATTGAAGATTGATAATCCAAGATTAGTCAAGAAAAATGTAGGGTCTCCTTACAATCAAACAGGGAATTTATAATGGAGTGCAAAGTGATGACAGACCAATTAAATATATCTTAGATTTTCAAAAAGGGGCACACAAATAATGTCCCAAAATTAAGGGGATCACAGGGTCTAATTGGAAGGTGGAATTGTAAGAAATTGGGAAAACTAATGAGGTAATAGGCAGATAAATCCCCAGAGATTGATAACTTTCATCTCAGAGTACCTCAGGAAGTGGCCTTAGAATGAGCAGCTGCACTAGTGGTTATACTCCAAAATACTATACAGTCGCCAAAGAGTTCTGATGGTTTGGAGGGCAGCTAACATAACCCCAGTATTTAAGAAGGAAGTCAGAAAGAAAACATGGAATTTGCATAACATTGTTGGTGGGAAAAATGTTCGAGTCCACTATAAAAGGTGGGATAACAGACTCCTCAGATGATAGTGACAAAATCAGACAGAGTCAGCCGAGGCTTTTTCTGTGCTGTAGGTCTCTGAGACTGGATGTTGGGCATGAATTCCCTCCCAGCCACTCCCCATCCTTAATTGGAAATATATCACTATTCCTTCAGTATTGCTGGGTCAAAATCCTGAATTCCCTCCCTAACAGCATTGTGGGTCCACTTGCAGCTCATGGAATACAGTGGTTCATGAAAGCAGATCACTACCACCCTCTCAATGACAACTCAATGATTAACAGCAATGCCCACAGGAATAAAGGAAAAAACATTATCAAGGCCGACTGGGAATGTGGAATTGAAACCTAAATAGATGAGCTTTGACCTTTTTGAGGCTCGAGGGGCGTAATGGACAACTGTAGATCCTATTTCATATGTTCTCTTCTCCTTCTATCAAAATGCCTCATCTCACCAAAAATGGTGTATTCCCTGGAAATAAAAGGATGTTAATTGAAGCTGGGTGAGGGGATAAAATGGAACTAATATACCGAGTAGGTGAAGTAGGAGCGCAAACACCCTCCTGACCCCCAGTAATCAGACAAGATTTGTGTTTCTTTGTTCTCTGGTTCATTCGAGCATATGAATGAGGAACAAGTGTCGGCCACTCGGCCCTTTGAGCCTCCTCTGAGATTCAATAAGATTAGGGCTGATCTGATTTCGACCTCAACTCTGTGTCTGCGTATCCCTGAATATCTTTCATCATCTCGGTCATCAAGAATCTGTCTGCTTCTGCCTTTTTAAAAAAAAAGTTTAACGATTTGCAACCACTGCCTTTTGACAAAGGGAGTTACAAAGATTCACAACCCTCTTCGAGAAAAGAAATGTTCCTCACCATTTCAAATGGATTCACCCTTACCTTTAAACAATGACCATCAGTTCTAGATTCTCCCACAAAAGGGACCATGTTTTCAACATCCACGTGGTCGGCTCCCTTTAGTATCTTTAAATTTCAATTTAGTCTCCTCTTTTTTTTTTCTAGACTCCAGAGGATCCAGGCCCAGCCTGTCTACCCTTTCCCCATTAGGCACTCGACTCATTCTAGGTATTAGTCCATTAAATCTTCTTTGAAATGTTTCCAATGTATTAACAACTTTCTATAAGTACGGTGACTAGAACTGAACACAGTACTCCAAATGCAAGTCTCACCAGTACAAAGGGGGACCGCGTGTGTCTGAAGGTGGCCCATGAATTCCCACTTGTTTACAGTAATGCTTTTCAGCAAGCTCAGGTCATTTACATTTATCCAAGTACAGGCTGACACAAGTTATGGTCAGACAGTTGTACGGTTTGTATTGTTATACAGACAGCGTTGTTGTGGTATCACTCAAACCTCCCACTCTGCTGGCCCTGCAGAAATGATGACTGGCTCAGTAGCCAGTTCCCGCAGCCTGATTTGTCCTGTATTTTTCATCTTCTGTCCTTTCAAGGACATTCATGATCGAGGTGGGTTTTTCTAACAATCCAGAAGCTTTCATTCCACTTTTGACTGTTTTAAATTTATTTTCTAGGGAATTGGAAAGGATTTACAGACAGGCAGCTCAAGTCAGAAATTGGATCAACAGCTGCCAGTAACACTCAATTCTCGAGAGCTTTGAACGTGGAAGAAAAAAGCATCGTTCACGGTGAAGAGAAACCGTACACGTGGTCTGTGTGGACAAGCCTTCAGTCAATCGTCTGGCCTGTCGATACCTAAATGCAGTCAAAACAGGATGACAACAATGACATCAAGCAGCACTTGCTTTGCAATCTCACAGTGATGGATCTCAGTTTGAGTTAAGCAAGGGCCACTCATCTCCTGATCTCTTGACATTTTTGGTGCGAACGTGGACCAAACAGCTGAATTCCAAATCAGAGTGTGACTTTCCTGCCATCTTAAGGCTCTATTTGACAGAGCATTGTATCAAGGAATCATAGCAAAACTAGAGTCAACGGGATTCAGAGAATATTATTCTCGCTTTGATTGTGGGTTTTTGAAAAGATTGCATCTTCAGACCTGAGTAGATCAAAACAAGGTGAATTTATTCAAGCTTGTACCACATATATGAGGAAGAGGTCTCCTAGTCTAGCTTGGAGATACTCTACCATTTGCAGCTCAAAACAGCATATTGAGACGTTTTCACGTCAGGATGGTTGTATATAACATTGGCATAAAATAAATTAGATAAGTCATTGACTACAAAAACAGGATGCTGTTCAGTTTCTTACAAAGTCTTGAGTCCTCTCATTTCAACGGGTCTTCTATTTCCACGTGATCTTCAGAGTTTCTCTGTCCCTACCATCAGCTCACAGCACGCAAGCCTTTCTTTGTGAGTGATACTTAAGTGAGTATTTTTAGTTAGTAACTGCTGACGGTTCACATAGATATGCATTTAAACTACCTGAGACGAAATAACTGTCATTACATGGTTGTATTTGACTCTTAGCCCTATGCTGTACTGTTCGTCCAAGTTTATCTCCCACTTGTTCTGTGTTTTAATGCTCCACTGCTTTCCTTTTATATTTTTATATTCCCCTTGTATCTCTCCTATCCTCCTTGCCCGACTTCACCTTAGTTGGATAATACTGAATACAGAGGAAGGTGCCTGTGATTGTTAGAGGCCAGCTATCTCAACTTCAGAAATTCCTCAGCATCAGTTTCTGGTCCCAAGCACCTTCAGCTGTTTCATCAATGTCCTCCCCTGTGTCATAAGGTCAGAAGTGGATATGTTTGTCAATGATTGCGCGATGTTTAACACCATTTGTGACTCAGCTACTGTAGTGGTAGATATTTAAGTGCAGTGTCCCTGGACAACATTGAAGTTAGCCTGCTACGTGACAAAGAACATTTGCACCAAGTCCCAACAACTAATGACCAAATCTGAGAAATGAAAATCTAACCATAACTCATTGACATTCAATGGTTTTATCTTCACTGAATTGCCCACTATCATCATCCTGGGGTACTAGTAGTGATGAGAAACTGAACTGGGCGTGATATTTAAATATTGTGCCTACAAAAGTAGGTCAGAGGGAAAAGATTCTATCGTGATTAGTTCAACTCATGACTCCCCAAAGCCTGTGTATCATTTAAGAATGTCTGTCATTAAGAACACTGTCAATTTGCTTTGATGGATGCAGCTCCAATGACACCAAGAAACCTGACACCATCCAAGACGATGCAGTCCATTTAACTGGTGCCCCATTCAGTACTTTCAGCATTTACTCCCTTCATTACTGAGGTACAGTGGCAGCAGAGTGCACTATCTACCAAATGCCCTGCAGTTACTCACCCACTCTCCTTTGACAGCACTTTCCAAGCCTGCAAGCTCTTACCACCCTGAAGGACAAGAGCACAGAATGCATCAAAACAACACCATCTGCAAGTTCTCCTCCAGGGTGCGTACCATCCTGACTTGGAGCAGTATCAATAATGATCTCATTGAGTGGTGCAGTGAAATTGACGGGCCAAAAAGCCTGTTTCTGCCCTGGATCTTCTAAAGCTCGAGCATCAACTTCCTGATCTTATAGTCCAGCCTGTGGTCGAGAATAGAAAGTATCCCACAACCCTCTTGACCATGTGATTGTCCTGTCCAACCACCTTCAGGAATTTGTGAATGTCCACTCCAAGGTATCTTTATTTATTTTAGAATCCCCTTCCCCTCCCCCATTTCTGAAGAAGGTTCCAGACCCGAAACATCAGCTTTCCTGCTCCTCTGATGCTGCTTGGCCTGTTGTGTTCATCCAGCTCTACACATTGTTTTCTCAGATTCTCCGGCATCGGCAGTTCCTACTATTTCTGAGTCAGTTTTAACTCGAGCCACAGAGTAGCTCCGCGCACTCAGTGCCATCCCCATTTCTGGTTGTATCTTCACGGCTGGGGCACTGAGTTTTTTTGGTTCCGGGTCGAGGAACTGGGATTGTATGATCATCTGCAGGAGTGGTTACTTCCTTGTGTGTGGGAACTGATGAAGTAACCGACATAAAACTAAATTGCTATTGAAAAATACATGTCAACAATATCCTGAACTATCCCCTGAGTCCTTGATGTTTTGTAGAAAACTATCAATCTTAGCGATCAACGTAATGAATCATGGAATCTCCACTGCCCCTGGGAAGCATCGAAGTTAAAAGTTCAGCTCACACTGAGTCCCCGCATTTCAGTCCACTGTTCAGCAAGAATTCCTGTTGTGTAACTGGTACTGCTCTTAACATACCTGCTGCCACTCTACACATTGCCTTGGTGAACCATGTATTGTTCTGTCGCGCTGCTACTCTGTGTTGTGGCTGTCGGGGTTTTGTTCGAATCCAAGTCATGGCAGTGAGTGTTTGTCGCTTTTTTTTAGGCCTTGTGATAGGTGCTACAGAAATGCAGCAAAATATCAAACATTTTTACATGAAAATATTCCCCGAGCTGATGATTTTCTTCCCTCAAACACTCGCTATTTTGCGTATCTGCGTTTGATGTATCAGAATTCAAGCCCAGTTCTTGAAGATTTATGTCCCTCCCACAATCACCAAACTTCCTTTGCATTCCTCGGTTCACTTTACTGAGGCACTGCACAATCTAACGTTCATTTTTACATTGACACCTTTCAGTCTGTCCTGTTACTTCGACTGTCGCTGAATGAACGTGCTCCAGACTTACCAACGGGACCTTCAAACCAGTCGATCCAATGAGATACTGCGGTTGTGAGACCAAACATCATGGAGCAGCTTTTTCCTGACATGCACCAGTGATTACTGGAGTATCAGACTCAGGAAAAGGACACAGTACAGCATTGATCAAAAGAGACTTCGATGAAATAGACCATTTCCTGTGACTTTCTGCATCATTTACTTCATTTGTTCTTTCGGCTATAGCTAGAGTATTATGTGCAGTTCTGTAATTCACATTATAGCAGGGATGTGATAGCACGAGAAACGATGCAGAAGAGGTTTACCAGAATATGTTCGAGGCTGAAGAATTTCAGTTATGAAGAGAGATTGAACAATCTTGGATAACAAGGTGTAGAGCTGGATGAACACAGCAGGCCAAGCAGCATCATAGGAGCAGGAAAGCTGACGTTTCGGGCCAAGACCCTTCATCAGAAATGGGGAAGGGGAAGGGGGTTCAGAAATAAATAGGGAGAGAGGGGGAGGCGGATAGAAGATGGATAGAGGAGAAGATAGGTGGAGATGAAACAGACAGGTCAAAGAGGCGGGGATGGAGCCAGTAAAGGTGAGTGCACTTGGGGAGTTAGGGAGGGGATAGGTCAGTCCAGGGAGGACGGACAGGTCAAGGGGGCGGGATGAGGTCAGTAGGTAGGAGATGGGGTTGCGGCTTGAGGTGGGAGGAGGGGATAGGTGGGAGGAAGAACAGGTTAAGGAGGCGGGGACGAGCTGGGCTGGTTTTGGGATACGGGAGGTGGAGGGGAGATTTTGAAGCTTGTGAAATCCCTATGATGCTGCTTGGCCTGCTGTGTTTATCCAGCTCTACACCTTGTTATCTCAGATTCTCCAGCATCTGCAGTTCCTACTATCTCTTGAACAATCTTGGTTTGTTTTCCTTAGAGCAGAGAAGATTTACAGGAGACAAGATTGAGCTGTCCAAAATAAGTAGGGATATTCATAGGGTAGACTAAAAGAAACGTTTCCTCTTGGTAGAGGAATAAATCACGAGGGGGGCATAGATTTAAAGTAAGACAGAGGAAGGTTTGAGGAAATGGACGGAAAACCTTTTTCAGCCAGTGCGTGTTTGGAATCTGGAAGCCAGTGCCTGTAAGTGCCACTAGAGGCAGATATCCTAATAACTTTAAGAAATATTCAGAGGTAAACTTGTGATGCTAAGGCATACAAGGCTATGGGCCAAGCGATGGAAAATAGAATTAGTATAGTAAAGCAGTTTTATTTGCTGAGTGCACGATTAGGGGTCTCAAGGTGTTGGGGGTAAGGGCGCCATGAGCCATCCTCGGTAATGCAGTGATTAGTCTTCTCGCCCGTCACGCGGGACACCGGGTTTCAATTCCCTGCCGGAGAGGCGCCAATCATTTTGGATTCAAAATTGGGTGATGTCTGTGTGGAGTTTGTGCCTTCCCCCCTGGTCTCCGTTGAGGTTTCTTCTCACAGGCGAAACATATGCAGGTTAGGTGAATT
>NW_025976086.1:2267-7603 GCF_021869965.1 Rhincodon typus | reverse complement strand
TATGTGTATAGTGCATGCAAGCACATGCGCGCACACACAAACACACACAGAGTCACTTATTTAATATTTCTTGGAGAAATTCAAGTTTTGAAGGATTACAGAAACATTGATTCATGTCATGATATGCGAAGCGCTCCCCCTGTGGGGCTATTCTATACAATGACTGGATGAAGGAGACTGGAATTGGTCAGGGAACAAGAAGCTAGCAAGGAAGGGCTACCCAGCTAATCTCTCCTGTTTCTGAAAATAATCCTCTTGTTGGGTTCAGGGTGGAACCTATTTATTCTCCTGAAAGAGGGATCAAAGAAACTTCTCGCTATGCCATTCACTACACAAACAGTGTTTGCAAAGACTCCAGGGACAACCTGTGTGATTAGTGACTTGGCCACATGTGTCAGATCATTGTACATTTCACCCTTTAACCCATCTGCAGAAAAAGCCAATCTCTGCAGAGAAATTGGTCTTTGTTCTTTTTTCCTGAAGACTGGCTGTGTGTGGGTGGGTGCTGGTCGTCGTTTTGGGGATATTTACAGGGATAAATATTTATACTTCTTTATTACTTACTGTGTACGCTAACCAATTATTGAACTTTTACTGATAATAAACTAATAATTATGTTTATTAAAAAACCTGGTAGATGGATTGTTTTGTGTAGAACATATTACGGATAAGGTATCGAAATGGCCGTTTTCATAACTTAGGAAAGTATTCTAATTTCAAGTTGTGGCTCGTGGAGCGTTGGGTCGAGAATCACAGTGCTCCCCTCCAGTGTCAGTCCTCACAGTACATATACATGAAAAAATACTTGCATTTACTCAGCACCTCTAAATGTAGCAAAAAAAAAAAAAACCCAAGATTGTTCACGGGAGCATTATCAAGCAAAACATGACACTGAGCACCAGAAGGAGATGTTAGGACAAGTAAGATATTTAGAAAGGTCTTTAAGGGGAGAGGTTTACAGATGGAATTCCAGACCTTAGGCCCCAGGCAGCTGAAAGCACATCTACTCATTGTACCAGATGCCAGAACAAGAGCAAGAGTTGCTCTCCATTAGTGTCTTGGCCAATATCTATCCTTCAGCAAGACCAGAATATAGGTAATACAGCTGTCATCACTTTTTGTGGGAGCTTCATATGCACAAATTGGCTGGCACATTTGCTACCTTGTCCATCTTTTCTCCAATCACCGATGGCGAGGGTTGGCTCATTTCCCCATACATTACTAAAAGAAAAGCAGTACCGTCTGAAGGCTTGCTGACCAGGAATCTTTCCTCAGCGCTCGCCATCAGGAGTACCACAGAGATTGACTGGCCGACTAGCTTTGGCCAGGTGATGCCCCACTCATTGGGTCCTAGCGTTGGAATCGATCCTGGAGCTTCTGGCTCAGACACAGGGGCATGACCCACTGCATCACAGGCCCACCATGTTGGCTACGTTACTAAACACCTCGGAAAATACTTTATCGATTAAAGCATTTTGTGACGTCCTGCTACAAGCAGTTGCATGAATGCGAGTTCCTTTTCACAGGAGATCGCCAGCTGCCTTCAGAGATGTAGCGTTTAACATTAATACAACGCCGTGCAGAGAGAAGTTAGGCTGCTTCCAGAGATTAGTAGGAAGGGCAACTCGTACAAAGGGCTGCACAATCACACTTTCCAGGTTTTTAAAAAAATTCCAGGACCGAGATAATCCCTGAAGGATGTTGACCTAATCGAGAGAGTCAGTAACCGTATTTGTTCCTAGGGTCGACCATGCTGGAAGAAAAACTTAGTTGTTCACATTCCCATCAGACTTTGTTTTTAATTTATTCACGGAACAAGGGTGTCACTGGCTAGGCCAGCATTTATTGCCCACAGGGCAGTCAAGAGTCAACCACATTGCTGTGGGTCTGGAGTCACATGTAGCCAGACCAGGTAAGGATGGCAGTTTCCTTCCCTAAAGGACATTAGTGAACCAGATGGGTTTTCCCAACAATCGATTCATGGTCATCATTAGATTCTTAATTCCAGATTTTTAATTGAATTCAAGTTCTGCTGCAGCAGGATTCGAACCCAGGTCCCCTGAACATTACCCAGTTCAGTGTCGTCACCACTAGGCCATCGCTTTCCCTGAGCCACAAGGACTTCTGCCTGCGGCTGCCTACATGTGCCATTTTGCAATGAGTGAGGCGAGGGGGAGTCAGAGGAAGTGACAACAGACACTCCCCTCAGACTGCCCACCACATTATCCACTGGAGCAGTCACGCCCTGGTCGAACAGCATAACCGGGAGTCGTAACAACCCTTCACTCGTGGATTTAACCCTCTGCAACAAACAAAGAGCTGTTGGCATCACCGGATGCCAAGATTGGCAACTTTCTGGCAATTGAAAGGAAGCACTGATGCCTGTTTTCCTCACACTCCTCACAAATTCTGAACAATCACAGGAACCCTAGTGTTGGAAAGAGGGCATTCGGCCCGTCGAGTCCACGCCCAGACGTATCCCACCCAGAACCAGTCCCTATCCCTGTAACCCAGTATCTCCCACGGTCAACCCACCTAGCCTGCACATCTTTGGACTGTGGGAGGAAACCGGAGCACCCAGAGGAAACCCACGCAGACACGGAAACAATGTGCAAACTCCATACAGTCACTCGAGGGTAACAATCGAACCCAGGTCCCTGGCGCTGTGAGGCTGAGCCACCGTGCTTAGCTCTGATGTACAAAAGAGCCCTGAGCTATACTCCATTCTATAGATTACAGTTAACACCAAACAATTTAAATGGGATTTGTAGCTGCGTGCACAATGTTCGACCAGTAACTGAGGGGCAAGGAAGAGGCAGTTACTGATCTCACAAAGCAACAGCTTGGCTGGAGTATGGCCTAGCCTCACATTAATTACAGTGTTCAAACCATTCCTCTCTTATCCAGAATTTGCCAACTGCAACTGAACACATTTATTATTGAACGGAACAAGGCAGGAGAAAACAGCACACTAACATCTCTTGAACAGTGGCCCTGCAGCGGACTGTGAGAGAGATTTATAACACAGGAAACATCCATTCACTGGCGTCAGTATTCCATCTCCCACCCACTGAAAGCGAGGGTGATAAAGAGTGGCAAACAGATACAGAAAAAGGTGTGCAGAAAGTTACAGCCACTCAATACATTGTTAAGTGTACGTTGTGAGCAGATGGAGGGCATAAATTGGAATTGGAACATCTCAAGAGACACAAGGCCTCTTGTGGAGCAGAGGCACTGTCTTTACGTCTGGAGTAGAAGATCCACCTGCCCTGGAGGTGTGCCATAACATGTCTGAAAATAAAAAAGTCTGAAGAGACACTTATTCAATTGTGGTGCTCGAGAGGAGAGCTGCATGCTTGTAATATTTCACTCTGCAAATAAATTTAAGGTTGCATAAAGATTGGCTCCAGTTTCGTCCTGCATCAACTGGCTTTCTAGAATATATATACAGGAAAGAATTTTACAACTTGCATGAACACAGCAACTTTTCCATCATAAAGTCTCCGAAAGGGAGTGATTATCAAACAGGTGTATCGCCAAAAGAAGATATTTCACAACATGCGATCATTAGCTTGACCAGCCAGTTGGTTTCAAGGAGGAAAGACAGTCACAGCGTCATATAGCACAGAAACAGACCCTTCGGTCCAAACAGTCTGAGCTGACCACTTCCCAAACTACACTGCCTGCGCTTGGCCCATTTTCCTCCAAACCTTTCCTATTCATGAACTTATCCAGATGTCTTTTGAACATTATAACTGTACCTGCATCCACCGCTTCCTCTGGCAGTTCATTCCATACACAACCCACTCTCTGTGTAAAAATGTTGCCCCTGTGTCCTTTTTAAATCTTTCTCCTCTCACCTTAAAAACATGCTCCCTAGTTTTGAACTCCTCCACCTGAGGGAAAAGACCCTTGCTATTCACCATATCTATGCCCCTCATGATTTTATAAACTTCTAAGGCCACCCTTCTCACGCTCCAGTAAAAAATGTCCCAGCCTATTTATGTATCTCAAACCCTCCATTCCTGGCAATATCCTGGTAATTTTTTTTCTGAATCCTCTTCAGTTAAATAATATTCTTCCTTTAGCATGGCAACCAGAACTGCACACAGTACTTGGTTTGAGAACTCCAGAGGTTAGGAGGAACCCTGCCAAGTGAAGACAGTTGCCAATGGTAGAAAAGTAAAACTGGGAAGGAGCAGTGATATGGTGGCCAGCTGTAGAATAAGAGGAAGTTACAGAGCTGAGGAGAGGAGAGGCCATGTGGAAATAGTGAAAACATGGATAACGATGTTAAGATCAAGGTGTTGCAAGAGCAGAAGTTAGTGTAGGTCCATTGAGAACATACGTGACATGTTAATATGCCAACAGAGACCAGGGGATAGGGAAGACACAGACAAAGCTGGAGAGAAATCTGTGCATCTGTACAAAGAGAGAGAGACAGAGAGGGGACCTGGATGCATACATGGGAGGAAGATAATTACGCACAAGGATCTGCAAAGATTTCATGGTATAAATTAGAAATTAGAATTAATGGGATTTTGTCCCACGCTCCTGTCAACTTTAAACATCTGTTTAAAAACAGCTTTTTCTTTATGGGGGGTTAGTGATGGGACAGGAGAGTGGATGTTGGGGGATGGGAGAGTGGAGAGAGGAGGGAGGGGAGTTGAGAGAGGGAAAATGGGGGGAGGGAGAATGGGAGGGAGACAGAGCTGAGGGACAGAGTGGGAGGAGGGACAGGGGGGGGGGGGGGAGGGGGGGGGGGGGGAGTGGGGGAGAGGAGAGTGGAGGGGGAAAATGGAGTGAGGGAGAGGAGAGTGGAGGGGGAAAATGAAGTGGGAGAGAGGAGTGGATAGAGCAAAAGAGAATGCCATGGATAAAGAAGGAAATGTAGAGATAAGACAATAAGGTAGCAAAATGAAAAAGAGAAGAAGAAAGAATGGAGTGTCAGACAGAATGATCCAGGCAAAGAGAAGGAGATAGCAGGAGTATGAACAATCTCACCAACCCTTAGTCTCGGTTCAGTGATGGCAGCCAGTATGGCTGAGTTTGGTGGTGGAGGGAAAGGAGAAAGAGCAGGGACACAGCCACATGCCACATCTTACAGGACAGTGCATTGCCATGTACCATGGATAGTTCCCTCTCCAAGTTCCCCATCTCTCTCCTCAAAATAAAACTCTGCCAGACAACCCTGTGCTCCCTCCATTCACACTCTTGTTCCTCTCCCTCCCTGCGTACACTCTCTCCCTGTATTCCCTCCCTCTGCACCTTCCCACCACTCCCTCCCCGCACACCCTCCCTCCGCTCCCCTCCCCGCACACCCTCCCTCCGCTCCC
>NW_025976086.1:0-2167 GCF_021869965.1 Rhincodon typus | reverse complement strand
TCCTCTCCCTCTCTGCACACCCTCCCTCCTCTCCCTCTCTGCACACCCTCCCTCCTCTCCCTCTCTGCACACCTTCCCTCCTCTCCCTCTCTGCACACCTTCCCTCCTCTCCCTCTCTGCACACCCTCCCTCCTCTCCCTCTCTGCACATCCTCCCTCCGTTCCCCTCCCTGCGCACCGGATTTCAAAAGCCAAAGGTTAACAAAGTGGAAGAAAAATATCAGCCTGTTCAATCTGAGCTTTCTGGAAATTCTTCACTTACTTTCTCCTTCTGTCTGTCTTGCCACAGGGTACAAAACCTCTCCCACATAGCAAGAGTAATATTCAGTCAATTGGACTTTTGTATAAATTATTTAATGTTAGGAAAGATTTAAATAGCATTTACAAACTCACTTAATACAGTAACTGGTTTTGCATAATGATGTTTTATGGAGCTCTGGGGAACTCCCCTCAGAGCTACACTATTCTGAGAGTGTAAACTGCTTTATTGGGTGAAAAATGTGCTGTTATCTCTGGATGTTGATAACAGAGTTTTACAGATGAAGCATCGTGATAGCATTGTTCAGCACTGACTGGGCAACAGTGATATGAGCCCTGGGAAACCAAGGTACCAGCCCTGGGTACTGTTTGGTAGCACTGTCCAGGCAGCAGTGATACCAGTCTTGAGCAGAAGTCACACTGGACTGGACAGTGCTGGCACTGAGCATCAGAGTTATGAGACAGGAGCTGTAACCTTTCTTAACAATGAAAAACAAGTCAAAGCTTGGCTGGGGTGTGGATAATTCAGTTACAGTTAGTAAAAGCACTGCTGTGTGAGAGAAGGGGCGAAGTGTTGGAAATCAGAGCTGTCTGGCCTTCAATTACCCACGCTGGGAGCTACCTCCATTTGGAAGCCAGGTGAGGCCAAGATCAGATATGATCCCTCCCTTACTGACTAGGCCGACACAGAGTGCTTAGGCCCTCACCCGGCTATAACACAGAACATAGGAAATAGGAGCAGGTGTAGGACATTCGCTCCCTTTAGTCTGCTTGCCATTTGACCCTTGACCTCAATGTCATTTTTCTGCACTATCCCTGCATCCCTTGATGTCTCCAACATCAAGAAATGTATCGATCGCTGTCTCACCCAAACTCAATGACTGAGCCGTCAAAGTCCTCTGGGGTAAACAATGCCAAACATTCTAAGAAGCTTGAAACCATCCAGGACAAAGCAGCCCACTTGATTGGCACCACATTCACAAGCATCCACTCCCTCCACCACCGACGCTCATTAGCAGCAGTGTGTACCATCTACAAGATGCACTGCAGAAACTCACTAAACATTCTCAGTCAGCACCTTCGAAACCCACGACCACTTCCACCCAGAAGGACAATGGCAGCAGATATATGGGAACACCATCACCTGTAGGTTCCCCTCCGAGCCACTTGCCATCCTGACTTAGAAATATATCACCATTTCTTTACCGTCACTGGGTCAAAATCCTGGAATTCCATCTCCAAGGGCATTGTGGGTCAACCTACAGCACACGGACTACAGCGGTTCAAGAAGGCAACTCACCCTCACCATCTCAAGGTGCAACTAGGGACGGGCAATAAATGCTGGCCTGACTGGCGATGCCCATGTCCCACGAATGAGTTAAATATTCACACCCTGTGAGTGAACAGAGGCCTCCTTATCGGAGTCCTGAACAGTATACCCCTTGCACTGAGGATCTCATCCCAGGCATTGATCAGAGCACAAACAGATCTTCAAGAAAGTGGACAGAAGCATTTCCTGGGAACTGCTTTCCAGGCTCCATCCTGCAGCTCTGGGTGTTCTATTCCAGCTCGTACAATCTCTCTTCCTGAGTGTCCCTCAAGGGTACACCCCAATGTTCAAACTGGACACCACCCAGTGTTTGTGACCTTTCACCTCACACCAAATCCCGGAGGGCAGAGAGTTAGCCTCCAAGTGAAGCCTGGGCAGCAGAATGCTCAACCACCCAGTTTTCAAGAAGGAGTTACTTGTATTTCTTGGGGCTAAAGAAATCAAAGGGTACAGGGAGAAAGCGAGAACAGGATGTTGAGTTGGATGATCAGCCATGACCAAATTGGATGGTGCAGCAGGCTCAAAGGGCTGAATGGCCTACTCCTGCTCTAGTTTCTGCGTTGCCTCCACTTTAATCAGA
>NW_025976085.1:0-7604 GCF_021869965.1 Rhincodon typus | reverse complement strand
AGTGAGTGCTCCTTTGGGGTGAGGCACCAGATACTTCTTCTGTAAGTAGTCACCATGTCCCTCTGATCCAGAGTGGGCCTTTCATTGTTGTGTGTCCACATGAAAAGCCACAAGTTGTTTTGATCTGGAATATGCAGCCTGTTTGGGAAGTGAAAGCACATTTCAACAGGAACTTCCAACCGTGTAACTGTATCTGTGCTGCACTGACTCTCTCATTTACAATAACCACACTGTGATGTTGTGTTATTGCAGGAGAAAGACAGCAAGTGAGGAGGCAGCTTCAAAGACCAATGAGAATGCACCGACCGACAGTCAACTCTCTGTGAGACACCAGGTACAGAAGCTGTTTACACCCACCCCAAAGCTTTACGCTCAGCAGTTAGGCAGTGGAACATGTTGCAACTGACAAATCCAAGGACTTTCTCTGCACCACCATCACCTTTTTGAAGCTGCCCAGCAGTGACGTGACGGTGCACAGGGACGAGGACACAGAATATGCACGGATCAGATTCTGGCCAAACTGAGAGAGAAACAGTGAGCGGGATGTTAGAGAGTGCCGCACTGTCGGAGGGTCAGTGCTGAGGGAGTGCCGCACTGTCAGGGGTCAGAACTGAGGCAGCACCATAATGTCGGAGGGTCAGTATTGAGGGAATGCCACACTTTCTTTGGGTCAGTTCTGAGGGAGTGATGCACTGTTGAAAGGTCAGTACTGAGGGAGCGCTGCACTCTTGGAGGGGCAGTACTGAGGGTGCTGACCCTGTTCTGAGTAAGGGTCATGGACTCAAAATGTAAACCGTTTTCTCTTCACGGATCCTGCCAGACCCGCTGAGTTTCTAGCAATTTCTTTTGTTGTTTCAGAATTACAGCATCTGCAGTTCTTTCATTTATTGTTCAAAATTTTGGTGTCAACTGTTTATTGTGTTGCTGCTGCGGGACCTTTCTGTGTACAAACTGCAGCTGCACATCCTACACTACAACAGTGAATACACTTCCAAAAGGTGCTGGCTCTGAAGGTGTTTTGGAATGTTCCATGTGAGGCAAGAAGAGATCTCAAATCCAAATTTGATACACAAACTATGACACTGTAACTCAGAGGTGAGAAAGCGTAGAGACTGGAAAGTGGAGAGAGAAATGACACAGGGTATGACAGAGATACAGTGAGAGAGGGGAGGTGGGTGGAAAATGTTAAATCCACTGAACTGTGTATAACACTCAGGAGGCTGTGCAACAACTTACCCAAAATGCGTCAGCAAATTGTGAGAATATCTTCATTTCCATTCCTTTAACAGAACTCTGCAGTGTTGGAGGTGCCATCTTTCAGATGGCACATTAAACCACACTGTCTCCCCTCTGGGAGGGTGTTAAGAGTCCCATGGCCACTAATTGAAAGAGAAGAAGAGAGCAGTTCTCCTCCTGGGCCCTTCCGCTCTCTCCCTCAAACAAAACAGCCATTAAAAATGTGATGTTAGTTATTCCAATACTGTTGTCGGGAGATTTACTGTGTGCAAATTCACTGCTGTGCTTCCTACATTACATCAATGACTACAGTTCAATAAATGAAGTCCTTCAGTGATTTGGAGCATTTGTGATGTTCAGTCTCTGTGAACAACGAGCTTTAGTCTTCAAGGTAAGAAAGAGAAGGTTAAACCTCGATTAAACCCATGAACCACGACTGACTCTATGATGCTGTGCAATAATTTAAACCTATCCATGCCAGTAAATGGTGTGAGAACATTTTCTGTTTCAATTTCTCTGCAGGGTTTACAGGAGAACTTGGTGGTTACCGACCCTCAGAACACAACTCGGGACACTACTAGAGTTGGGGAGACACCAGCTACCTGGGATGTCTTTGCTGGTGCAGTGGGAGGAGATGCTGGACATCAAGACGGATCTAAAGACCTTCTCTACGACAATATCATCTTCTTAAAGCCACCCAGCAGTGACAGGGATGTGCACAGGGGCAAGGACACAGAATATGCACAGATCAAATTCCAGCCAGAGTGAGTGAGAAACAGGGACGGGGTGTTAGAGATGTGGGCAGCCATTATGGTTGAATAATAACGAAGAAAAAATGACATTGCTCAACTTTGTTCATTCTGAATATGCTCTCCAGATGCTGCATCTTTATCATGCTGTCAGAGATTGTACGAAGTTTATGTATTGTGTGTAATTTTATAGATATTAAGTGAAGCAATTATGATGAAGCTTCACAATATCTGATTATTGTTTGGGAATGTGGATTCGGATGTGGAGGGTTTGTGTTTGATTTGCATTTCTATACTGTGTGTTAATAAGGGGGAAGATATGCTTTTAATTTCATTTTGGACATTCTCTGTCAGTGGCATCATGGTGCCTGATGATGTTCTTTTACATATATTTAAAAATTTGAGGTGAGCTGTTTAACAGATGAGGGAAAAATGGGACACAACAAATAAAAACCTGCTGATGCTTGGCCACAGCAGTTCATTAGAACAGAAACTCAGAACCATCGGGAAGCAGCAGGCAGTCAGGCTGTGTGCAGGTTTATTCAGACAGAAGGGGTCTTTAACAGAAATTGCCAATCTATCTACATCCTGCTGTATCCTTTCAGAATTGTCAGCATTACCAGCAACTCCACCAATCTTTGTGCCACCTGAAAACTTACTAATCAGACCACCCACATTTTCCTCCAGATCATTTATATATACTACAAACAACAGAGGGCCTAAGACTGAACCCTGTGGAACACCACTAGTTACTGTTCACCATTCTGAAAAGCACCCTTCCACCACTGTCCTCTGACTTCAATGACCAAAACAGTTTTGTATCCTTCTCGCCGGCCCACCCGAATCCCATGTGATTTTGGTTTTTGTCCTTTGTCAAATGCCTGACCAAAGTCCATATAAACTACATCCACAGCCCTTTCCTCATCAATTATCTTTGTCACCTCTTCAACAAATTCATTTAGGGGTGAGACATGACCTTCCCCATACAAAACCGTGCTGCCTGTCACCAACTAGTCTATTTTCTTCCAAATGTCTTGTCCCTCAGTATCTTCTCCAAGAGGTTCCCTACCACAGACATCAGGCTCACTGGCTAATAATTTTCTGGATTATCCGTGCTTCTTTTCTTCAACAAGAGAACAACGTTAGCTAATCCCCAGTCCTCTGGAACTTTCCTTGTGGTCAGAGAGGATGTGAGAAGATATCTGCTAATGTCCTGGCTATTTCTTCCCTTGCCTCTTGCAGTAACCTGGGATAGATCCCATCTGGCTTTAGAGACTTCTCTACCTTAATGCAATTTTGGATATCCAAAACTTTCTCCTTCAATGTATTGACATTCTTCAGAGTATTCACGCACTCATCCCTTACCTCAAAATTAGCCATGTCCTTCTCCTTGGTGAATACCGACAACAAGTACTCATTAAGGATCTCTCCCACTTCTTCTGGCTGCACACATTACTTTATTTTATTTATTAATGGGGTGAGGGTGTCACTGGCGAGCCAGTATTTATTCCCCATCCCTAATTGCCCAGAACATTATCTGGGTCTCGGAATTAACAGTCCAGCAATAATACCATTAGGCCATCACCTCCCCTTTCTCCTTGAGTGGGCCTACTCTTTCTCTTGCTACCCTCCTTCTTCTCATATGTGCATAAAAAATCTTGGGATTCTCCTTGACCCTGTTTGCTAAAGGCATTTCATGGCCTCTTTTAGTCTTCCTTTCACCTTTTGACTAAGCCTACAATTTCCCTTGTCATCCATGGTTCCTGAATCCTGCCATTCCTATACTTCAGTTTTGCAAGGACATGCATGTCCTGCACTTTAATCAACTGGTCTTTAAAAGCCCCCCACATGACAGACGTAGATTTACCCTCAAATAAGTGCTGGAGTCCACATCCCCATTTCCTGTCAAATTTGGATGTAATTGGTCCTTGCCCAGTTAAGCACGCTCACCCAAGGGCCACTCTTGTCTTTGTCCATGGCTACTTGAAATCTTATGGAGTTATCTTCACTGAACCCAAAATACTATCCTATTGAAATATTGATACCTGTCCTGGCTCATTCCCTCGTACAAAGTCTAACATGGTTGGATTATCAATACATTGTCACAAAAAAGCCCTCCTGGATACATCTCATCAATAGCTCTCCATCTGAGCCCCTGTCTCTAAGGGAATCCTAGTCAATGAGAGGAAAGTTGAAGTCACCCACCACAACTACCCTACATGTTTCACACCTTTCCAGCATCTGACTACATATCTGCTCCTCTGTCTCCCGTGGGCTGTTGGGAGGTGGATAGAAAACTCCCAATATTGTGATTTCACTCTTCCTATTCCTGAGCATCACCCATAATGCCTCACTGCAAGATCCCCCTGAAGTGTCCTCCCTCAACACAGCTTATCCCTCATCAGCAATGTAACACCCACTCCTTTTGTTTCCCTTTCTATCCTGTCTAAAACAGTGATATCCTGGAATGTTAAGCTGCTAGTCCAGCTTGAGTTCACTCTCTCTGCCAGAATTTTCTCTTGCTTTCTTTTCCCCTGGACGAGAGAAACATTGCATGTGAGGTAATCTATTTTTCTGAACTTGTCTTTACCAAGGGTGTATTTATGAAATGTTATCACATTGGAACAGTTGTTTTTTAGTCATTAAATAATCTATTATTCTGCTAAACTTTCCAATACAGTTAAAGTTGTACTAATTTTTTTGTTTGAAATTTTAATTGTAGGGTAAGAATAAAGTGAAATATACTGAAATATACAGAATACTTGAAGGGCTTGACAGAGTAAATGCTGGGAGGATGTTTCCTTTCATGGGAGAGCCGAGGACCAGAGGGCATAGTCTCAGAATAAACGGGAGCCAATTTACACTGAGATGAGGAGGAATTTCTTCTCTCAGTGGGTTGGGATTCATTGGAACTGCTTATCACAGAGAGCAGTGGGGGCAGAGATTTTGTGTATATTTAAGGCAGAGCTGGACAGATTGTTGTTCAGTTGGGGATCTAAGGTCATGGGGAAAGTATACGTGAGGAATGTCAGATCAGGCATGGTCCTATTGAATGGCTAAGCAAGCTCAAGGGGCCGAATGGCCTAATCCTGTTCCTATTTCGTCAAGTTTTACAGTCTAACTTAGACCATAATGATCATTCCTGTCATCAGGAATGTTGGAGATATTACAATTGGTCCCTTCATTCAACTAAATGATGTAGATTGTGAAGATTTGTGGCCCAACCTTAATCTTTGTGAATCCCCATTAGTAACAGCTTGCCATCCGGAGAATGATTCATTTATTTCCTGTTTATTCCCTCCTTTCTGTCTGGACACTAATTTCAAGGAGCCTGGCAGTGGGGAGGGACTTGGAGTTGGTGGATGGTGCATAAAATGTTGACCTGCTTCATGAAATAATGGAAAACAGTTCCCAGCACCTGAAAACTCAATATTCACCGTGTCTGAATCTAATTTCATTTCAGTATATTTCAGACCTCCACCTCGCTGTGTTCAGTAAACTCTCCATGTCTGTTCTTCCTCTTAGCCCGACTGGCCTCAGTCTCTAACTCCGCCTCTGTCATTTCACCTACCTCTGGTCTCCAATAGCAGCCTTTATTTCTCTCTGTAAATGGCACTCCTGTATTCTTTCACAAATATGACACCAGCTGTTCCTTTCCCCTGAGAGCTGGCTACAACTTCCTCACCACCCAACACCTTTCCTGAGCCCTCACCTTGTTCTGTTGGCTCAAATGAATGATCCATCCCCAATCATCAACTTGATCAACTATCAAATTGAAGAATAACCATCACCCTCCAAACACCAGCAATATCTGGAATTTCAATCATTTCAATTTTGTTTATACTCTGTATATACATATTTTCCTCTCATGCTATATGTTTTCACACATCTTTTGTTGTAGTTTTACCATCATAATCATGAGTGACGGTACATGTTTTGAGTGTATAATTTGCATTGCACTGTTATAGCTTTGAATTTCTTTCATTTCACTTATTTTGTAAAATTAATTGTGGTACAACAAATGCACTTCTTTGCTGTTGATGATACAACCTGCTGTGAATACTTATTGCCACGAACGTCAGGAGGACAGAATAAATAAGAGGTGAATAACATATGTGAGAATAGCTGTGAATTGTCGATGGCTTTACACAGTTCTGCTTGCCTTATTTAAAGGATATACAGGCAGTGAGAAAACACAGTTAAAACAGTTAAAAGCACAACATCAGCTCTGTGAGCTTATATGCTTCACTTACTATTGTCCAGATGTGTACTGAGAAAAAACTCATTGTAACATGTTTTGATCAAGTCGGTTCCACTCCAGAAAGGAACAAAATGAGAGACCTTCAATGTTTGAGATTCACCACACACTGAAGTGGAATTTGAGCTGAAATATATTGAAGCAGAGAATGGAGAGAATCTGGAGCTCAATGTCCCAGGGACTGGTTAAGGTGTGTGTCACCCATACATTTGAGGGAAACTGGACAATAAAAGCATTGAGCGAGGTATAGGAGGATAGTCGACTGTTCTGGAGTATCAGGAACTGTCTATGATGGACTGGAATATAAGAGGTTGTGTTTTTTGTGTATTTCCCAGTTAAATGCTGAAGAATTCCATCATGTTCACCTGCTTCCTGTATTTTGGGGGCCAGAAACACCTTGAAACCTGATTGTGAGATTTATTTAATCAATTTTAGAATGAATGTTAATGGACACTTGACAACGTTTTTTATTTCCTCTCGGATCTTACTTTGAGTGACAGCATAAATAAATGTGTTTGTGCAGGAACTGAGAATTTTTAACATATCCCCTGCATTAGCTGCCATACTTAGTGGGTGGCCCCAGTTTACCACTATATTTGAGTTGGTGATATTAAAGTACATTGCCATAATCAGTTCTGTCAGCCATAAAAGGAGGAAGTTTCCTGACAGACAGAAAAGTAAAATCATTGATTTCCTCCAACTCTCTATCTCCGGATCTTCCTGTTCCTCAGCCTTGCCTTGACCACAGAGCTTCCTCCGTGCTTTACTCGATATTAAAACATGCCTGATGGTCAGAACATTAAGCACCAAAATCAGACAAAAAGCCAGCAGTGGGGTTCAAATATTGTGGAACCAGAAGAACACCAGCCACCCAGGATGAGTGTGACTCTCTGGACTTTGTACACAACCAGCAGGAAAAGATATTTCATAGGATTCAAAAGAGAAATAATACAGGATGTTAGTCACTAAACTCAATGTATACACGGTTCCTATCACCAGCCTTGCAGTTTTGACAGTGGAATATTTGAGTTTGAACTGCTGGCAACAAATAGAAACACAGCGATCAAAAGTGAAAGTGACAGTTAACCAAACAGAACAGTCTAGAGTTACATACATCATCACTTCCCGAAGAGTACAAGGAATAGTGTGGGGCATGTCGGTGTACATTTCAGCAAAAATGAACGACATTACCACGCCAAAGAAGATGACCAGCAGATCTACTACTGCCATCGCTATGAGATAGCTGGTGATACATTTGGTAAGCCCACACCTTCCTCGGGCAAGAATGATAATTGTCAATAAATTACCTATTTTAAAAAACATAAAAAATAGAATGTATTTCTGTCCAGAGGTATAACAAC
>NW_025976084.1:1620-7604 GCF_021869965.1 Rhincodon typus | reverse complement strand
AGGCCCGAAACGTCAGCCTCTCTGCTCCTATGATGCTGCTTGGCCTGCTGTGTTCATCCAGCCCTGCACCTTGTTGTCTCAGAGTGTAATATCTCTGTCCATAATGATGCTTAAATTTAAAGTTTCATTTGAAGTTTTGTTTATGTAACACTACCCCTTTAATATACATTTGAATTAATCAGCTTAATTTAAATTGGGTTTTCAAAAGAGCATAATGAGAAACTAAAAGCAAATCAATCGTGGTGGTAATTTTTAATGATGGTGTTGTATGTCCCCACACAGGGAAAAGATATACAGTATTCAGGTTTTGCAATGGGGATTACCACTGAGCCATGGTTAACATTAGACTTTCACCTCATTTGCTTGAGAATGTAATTCTTGAAAGCAAATATGATACTTTCTGGAATTGGACTGTTGCAAGAAAATGGAATATGAGTATGTTGAGTGGGACAAGTCACAGGGTATGTGAAGGAATACTCAATCATCATCTCATTCTCATTTGTTAATGTTCCATATGTGGCAGGATTGGTGCTGAGAAGACATTACAAGCCTCTGGCATTATAAGAACTGCCGATGCTGGAGTCAGAGATTACACAGTGTGGAGCTGGAGGAACACAGCAGGCCAGGCGGCATCAGAGGAAGGGTCCCAACCCGAAACGTCAACATTCCTGCTCCTGTGATGCTGCCTGGCCTGCTGCGTTCCTCCAGCTCCACACTGTGTTACCTTTGGCGTTATGCCTCTTTTCTTTGTTGCACCTCACAGAGAAGAGATCAGTAGCATTGATCATAAATTAATAGAATGATACAGTACAAAGTGAGGCTATTCAACTCATCAGCCCTGCGCCAGTACTTGGAAAGAACCTTCCAATTGAACCCACTGCCCTGCTCATTCCCCATAGCCTTGCAAATGTTCCCTTTTTAGTCTATGTTGTATCATGTACATCGAAATGGTCTGAGATGCCATGTGTAGATCCATCACCATCAATGCTTCCTATTGGCACTTGTCCAAGTTACTGATACCAAGCGTAGAAGAATGCTGCACAAAGACTTTGCTAAAATTTACAACTGTGACATTAAGGAGTGTGCTGACAATCAAGCCCCATTACTCCACCAGTCGCATCATTCGTAAAACTTTGTTGATGCAAGTTTGAAAAATGATCCAGTGCTTCTCTTTTGTGCCATTATCCAAAAGAACAGAGACATTGATATGGCATGTTTAATAAATTCAAAATCATCTTCGAATTATAGAAAACTTATTCCAAGGCAAGTGGCAGACTATGGTTAACACTTAAGCTTTGATTCTGGAATTAGAATTCTATCTCATTAAACCTACACATAGAGAGCGTTAAGCAACAGAAAATGCCAAATCTCTGCAGAGATGATGGTTAGGCGAAAGGGCCATGTGTCTGCAAACAAGGGATAACAATGATGACTTCTCAAATTCACATTTTTCTGAATTACTGACTGCCATAGGTTGATGGTAGATGTCTTATTTTGATACGAGATGTTGGGGATTGGTCCCAGTCCACCCCTTCAGGTATTACCAGGTTGATAAAAATATTGGAGTTTGGAAACTCTAACTGGTGCCTAGGGACTTCTACTGGGAGCAGGATTTCAGGATAGAGTCTGGCAGCTTCTGTGGAATCCTCCTTATTCCGATACCTAAGTCTGTGGAACAGAATTCAAAGTCCAGAGAGGGTTGCTAGGTAACCATGACCTTAAAATCCCCACCCCCAATTCTTTTAAAAGCTGTATCCTATATAGTAGTTAAAGCAATTTTTGCCATCTCTTAACTCCTTAAAAGCTTTACTTAACTGTTTCTCTAAAGTCACTTGATTTCCAGTAAAACGTAAGTAATCTGCAACACATATAAAATTGTTGGCTTCATTTCCAAAAAAAATCATATGGTATACTCCTCTTGAATCCAGAAATTTTGCACAAAGTAAAACTCCAGTTAGTTCTTCCCAAAGACAGTGATTTAGAGAAATTTTCTAATCAACCTGCTCTGAGATATTATTGTACATCATTGGGGCAGGTGGGACTTAGACCCATGCCACAGAGGTAGGGACATTACCACTGCATCCAGGGGCCTTTGTATTATTTTAGGGTCCTGAATTCAAATCCTGTCATGGCAAATGTTAGGACTTGAATTCAATAAAAATTTTGAATTAAGGATCCAATCATGGAATCCCTATAGCACAGAAGCAGCCTGTATAGCCCATTGAGTCTACACTCACCCTCTGAAGAACATCCCACCCCTGTATCCTATCCTGGACGAACCCCAGGCAGACACAGGGAGAACCTGTAAACTCCACACAGACAGTCGCCTGGAGCGGAATTGAACCCAAGTCCCTGGCACTGTGATGTAGCAGTGCTAACCACTGAGCCACTGATGCCTATAAAGTTGTTGTCAGAAAAACTCCACCTAGCTCACTAAAGTCCTTTTGGAATGGAAACTATCATCCTTACTTGGCCTATAAAGTACTTTTAATCAACCTGTTCAGACACCTCTGGAATAGGTGGTACTTGAACTCAGTGCCACAAGACCCCTTGGATTGACCTAACGGTGAATCCAGGCCCACAGCAATGCGTGGTTGACTCTTAACTGCCCTCTGGGCAATTAGGGATGAGCAAGAAGTGCTGCCCTAGCCAGCAACACCCATATCTTGTGAATGATTTTAAAAATTCTCCTTTCCATCTGTTTCCACTGTTCTTTCAAGAAGTACATTCCCAGATCATAACCACTTACAGTGCTTAAAAAAGTGTTTCCAATGTTGCCCCTAGCTGTTTAGCCAATAGCCTGTGTTAGTAAATCTGTGTTGGTTGTTTACTGAGTTTACTGCCACTGGAAACTCTTTCTCTGTATTTACTCAATCAAAGCCTGTTGTCATTTTAGACACCTCAATCCCTTTAATGTCTCCTGTTTTTAAGAAGAAGGTTCCCAGTTTCTCTGATGGGATAAGTGTTGAATTGCTGAATGGATGCTGGAAATTTGAATCTTGTCCAGCTTCTCTTAGACCAGAGAGGACCTGATCAGAAATGGGAATAGTTGGTTAATTGTTCAATTATGTAGTTGAGAAGAGAAAGAAAACATGGCTATTTTGTTTGCTGCTGTTTCCAAGACATGTTGTTCTTAATTAGTTATTACTTCTAAGGCTCTCAGCCGGAAACATTTTTTCCCAAAGGTCATTCTGCTTGTCAGGAAGCAGTCTGTGTCAGCGGCAGTTAATGAATTCTATTACTGTTTGTTGCAAGTTTCTACAGTTGACATTGAGCTGTGCTGTCAGCTGACCCCTCTTCTGTGGACATTTGCAGAAGTTAAATAAAATATTTAAATAATGCAAAGAATAATCTTGCCTTTCAATAGTGTCTTTTAAACCTTAGGTTGTCCTAAAACATTTTGCAGCCTAGTGGTTGAAATTTTGTCGCTGTTGTAATGTAGGAAATGTGGAAGCCAGTTTGCACACTGCAATCTCTTACAAAATGGAATTTCCCAACACCTTCAAACTCCGCGACCACCTAGAATGGCAGCAATTCAGGACGGTACCACTCCCTGTAAGTTTCCATCTAAATCATACACCATTGTCTCTTGGAACTGTATCACCATTCCTTCACTCTAGTTGCATCAAAATCCTGAAGCTCGCTTTGTAGCAGCAATGTGGGGTTCCTTACACCACATAGAACATAGAACATAGAACAGTAGAGCACAGTACAGGCCCTTCGACCCACGATGTTGTGCCGATATTTTACCCTAAACCTAAGGTCTATCTAACCTCCACCCCTACTTTATACTATCATCCATATGCCTATCTACTAGCCACTTAAATGCCCCTAATGAGGCCAACTCCACTACCCTCTCCGGCAATGCATTCCTCGCACCTACCTCTGATGTCTCCCCTATATCTACCTCCACTCACTTTAAAACTATGCCCCCTCGTAATAGCTACCTCCACCCTAGGAAAATGTCTCTGGTTATCCACTCTATCTATACCTCTGATCATTTTGTACACCTCTATCAAGTCACATTGAGGGGAGTGTTCCAGATGCTGCCTCAACACTGTTTGTATATATTAGCATTAATACCTTTGAGCGATATGTTCCTCCAGGGTCTGCATGGTCTAGTGTGGAAGGGAGTGGTCACCTTCTGGTCCGACTGGAAGAGTATCTTGTTGTAAAGAGGATGTGGAAAGATTGAATCTGGTCCACTTTCTTCCAGATGAGACAGAAATCTGATCAAAAACGGTAATATCTGGTGGATTGTTCAATTACTGCGGTTCAACTCTACACAGTTTTGGTCTCCTAGTCTGAGGGAGGACATTCTTGCTATTGAGGGAGTCCAGCAAAGGTTCACCAGACTGACTCCTGGGATGACAGGACTGACATATGAGGAACGATTGAATCGACTGGGCTTGTACTCGCTGCAATTTAGAAGAATGAGGGAGTATCTCATAGAAACATGCAAAATTCTGATGGGACTGAAGAGGTTAGATGTGAGAAGAATGTTCCCCATTTTGGGAATGAGAATGGGCTGCACATTACGACAAAGACCGCTGGCCAGAACTAGCCTTGAATCTCCTTTGAGATCTTACTTTGTGCTCCCAACAAGTCATTATCACATCATGGCAATGGGTGGTTCATATAACACTCAATTACATATTAACCCTTTCAGACTCATTTATAACAAACATCACCTTCTCAAGGGCAATTCGAGTTAGGCCATAAATGTTGATCAAGCCAGTGGCACCCACATCGCATGAATAATAAATTTTAAAAAAGGGAGACCATTGTTGATTTTCAGGAATTGTCTTTCAACTGGCTCCAAGAAATGGCTATGTTAGATGGTCTTTGTGGGGTGGGGATACCTATTGTTCCTCTGGATGACACTTGGAATGAAAATGTTCAATAATGAAAAGTAATGGGCGACAGACCTACAGTTGACTATCATTACCAATTCAGTCAAACAATGAACAAAGTTAAATGTCAACCCCCTCAATACAGGGCAAACATACGTAGAGACTGAACCTGACAGCAGACACACACACGCACAGATACACACACACACACACACACGCACCGCACACACACAGACACACACACACACAGACACACGCGCACACGCACACACATACGCACACACACAGACACAAACACACGTACACCCACGCACACACACACACACACAGACACACACACACACACACAAACTCGTACGGGAGGTGCAATAAATGAACTGTAACCCTCCCCACTCCATGAAATCAGGGGTTGTGGGAGGGGTGTATGGCCCCTCTCTAGTGGTGGGTTTGGAGACAGGAAGAGCATTTGATCAGGTGGGAAAGAGGCAGGTGAGCAGCCTGGTGCCTCCACCCAAATAATTCTGATGTGTGGAAGCTTGTGATAGGCCTTCTCCCCCACTCCTTCGCCCATGCCCCCACCCCATTACTGAGGCCCTTAAATGGGCAGTTAATGGTTTCTTAAGGGTTCATCTCACCATTGTGCAGCTAATGGTAGGCACTCCTGTCACCATGTGCTGTACAGGACAAGTTGATACACCCAGCTTGCTAGTTGTACTCCAGGCTGGGAACAGGACCCTCTCTCAGAAGGGTCTCACTCAGTGGCTGATTGAGGGACTCTAGCATCATGAAAGGATCAGAGAAAGTGCTGACAGTTACCCGCTGGCCTGTGACGCCCACATCCTGTGAAAGAATAAAAAGGAAATTACTTATGAAAGACAAAGCATAATATTTACTTTTAGATGTGTTTCTTGAAAGAGCAACAGTTACTGAACAATGCTGAGTATGACTTTATGCATTATCTGGGAGCTTGCTGGGGAGTCTCCAGTTCCCTGATTGCTTTCTCCATGTCAAAACCTCAGTCAATCAGTACCACTTTTCTCCTGTAATGAGAATTGTTGTCACAACAAAAACAGAAATCGCTGGTAAAGCTCAGCAGGTCTGGCAGCATCTGTGAAGAAAATATCAGAGTTA
>NW_025976084.1:0-1520 GCF_021869965.1 Rhincodon typus | reverse complement strand
ACAGGAGCAGAAAGGCTGACGTTTCGGGCCCGAAACGTCTGCCTTTCTGCTCCTATGATGCTGCTTGGCCTGCTGTGTTCATCCAGCTCTGCACCTTGTTGTCTCGGATTCTCCAGCATCTGCAGTTCCTACTATCTCTGAGTGAATTTAGTCAGTTTGATTTACTGTGTTTTTTTAGAGTAGTATAAAAGTGGCAAATTTTATGTCTGTGCTTTTTATCGCCACTGTTGACATGGACTCTGTTTCATTTGTATTTTGCCTTTGTATGACTTTCCATTAAAACTGAATTATCAACATTCTCTTCAGTTGAGTTAATTCCTGTCCTCAATTAAACTTCGTCCCAGGACTACACTTCACTTTAACCTTTCAGGAGTAATTGGTTGATAGTCTAAAACAAGTGATATCAATTCAGCCACCACTTATGCATCCCTCTCAACTTTTATTTCCAGTAAGTACCATTGATCAAAGTCAAAATGTTCTTCTTCGTGCGCAGTGTCATCATAGTTTGATGACCTTTCCATAAAGTTTCCAGAGTCTTATGGCTCCACAGGGCTTCTCACTCGAGAGACCACTGGTGGTGAATTAACCTGTGGGTCACCACACCTCAGGTGAGGGGAGAGTCCTTCATGGTAATCTCTTCTGGTGCAGGAATCATACCCACACAGTTAGCATCACCTTGCGTCACAAACCAGATGCCCAGCCAACTGAGCTAACCAGGACAATATTCCTCAACAGATTCTTGGCAATGCACTGAAAAGGAAGACAAGTTGTTGACACATTCAATCTTATCTCAATCATGACAAATGCAGGCATGACATTCCAAATGATCATAGCAATTTACATAAAAAACAGAAGGACTGCAGATGCTGTAAATCAGGAACAAAAATAGAAGCTGTTGGAAAAGTTCAGCAGGTCTGGTCAGCTAACTGAGGAGGGGTCACCGGACCCAAAGCATTAACTCTGATATTTTCTTCACAGATGCTGCCAGACCTGCTGAGCTTTTCCAACAACTTCTATTTTTGTTCCTGATTTACAGCATCTGCAGTCCTTCTGTTTTTTTATGTAAATTGCTATGATCATTTGAAATGTTGAGAATTGTTGTCACAACGAAAACAGAAATCGCTGGCAAAGCTCAGCAGGTCTGGTCAGCTAACTGAGGAAGGGTCACCGGACCCAAAGCATTAACTCTGATATTTTCTTCACAGATGCTGCCAGACCTGCTGAGCTTTACCAGCGATTTCTGTTTTTGTTGTGACAACAATTCTCATTACAGGAGAAAAGTGGTACTGATTGACTGAGGTTTTGACATGGAGAAAGCAATCAGGGAACTGGAGACTCCCCAGCAAGCTCCCAGATAATGCATAAAGTCATACTGTTTAGATTTTTGTCTGCAGAGATTGGGTCCCTGAGATCTAGAATGTGTGAATTAACCACATTACAAGCTTGACTTATGTCGCTACTAGCACACTCAGAATTATTTCGTAACTGAGAGATAGTAGGAACTGCAGATACTGGAGAAT
>NW_025976083.1:0-7604 GCF_021869965.1 Rhincodon typus | reverse complement strand
GAGGCGAAGGAATTGGGAATAGGGGATAGCATTTTTGCAGGAAGGTGGGTGGGAGGAGGAGTATTCTAGGTAGCTGTGGGAGTCGGTGGGCTTGAAATGAATATCGGTTTCTTGGTGGTTGCCCGATATGGAGACAGAGAGGTCCAGGAAGGGGAGAGAGGTGTTAGAGATGGTCCAGGTAAACGTAAGGTTGGGGTGGAAGGTGTTAGTGAAGTGTATGAACTGTTCGAGCTCCTCGTGGGAGCACCCTGGCTGCAAACTGGGGACAAAAGAAAACTATCTGGAAATCTACAGGAAGCAGAGAAAGGTAACAAAACAGAAAGAATCACAATAATGGGTACAGAGGGGAGGCTTGCTGTGGAGAATGTCCCATGGTCAGGGACAGGATGGTCAGTCAGTATGAGGGCAGCTTAAAGAAAGAAAACTTATTCCGTTAATTGCAGAGTGTTGCTGATGTGAAGATTGTGGGAAGGTAACAGATCAAGAACCCAACTGTCAGCTTCGAGAGAGGATCAGGTGTGTGTGTATGGGAAGGGAGCAGGTGGCTATGTGCACACACAACCCAGACACAAACCACATATACACACACACTCACATATATAGACACGCAGTAACATCCAGGAGGCGACGGTCTTGTGGTATTATCGCTGGACTCTTAACTCAGAGCCCATCCCATGAATAAATTAAAGAAAAATACAGAGACGTACACTGACACACAGATGTACACATATCATATACACTCTCACCCATACATCGACATACAGATAAGATTTCCATCAGTGCAGCCGGGCCTTAGAGAACTAAAATCAGGACTGATAAATGCTTTGGCCAATTTCTGAGCTGTTTTTGGTTGGGAATTCAGGCAGTGCTGCAGGATGTTTCCTGTGAGCAGTCTGAAAGCAGCAGAGAGAGAGATCCAGGTGGATTTCCTGTTCATACCTTCAGATTTCCTGCCTCTGATAAACCTGCTGACAAAGACAGCACTGTTGTTGTTGTTGTTTTGGCAATTTGCTAAACACAGACTGACTCCTAAGACCTTTTGGGCCACAATGCAACCACCAAACATCAAACAATTGTTTTCCAAAGAATATCTAACTTCCTGACACCATAACAGCTCTCCCACCCCCAGCTCAATTGCTTCCTGACTCATAGATGCCACATGAGTACAATTACAACATTTAAAAAAACATTGGACAGGTAAATGGATGGGAAAGGTTTAGTGGAATTTGGGTCAAATGCAGCAAATTGGGCAAAGTCAGTTTAGGAAATCTGGTCAGCATGGACAGGTTTAGCCAAAGGATCTGATTCTGTGCTATATTACTGTATGTATGTATCTATCCTCTTTCCAGGATCCACATCAACAGGATTATGGTTTCAGCCTATTTTTGCCCAATGAAACTGATTTATTCCTATCTCAACTGGAATTTCTCTTTCCTTGTCTCTTCCCACTCAGATACATGGCTCTCCCAAATGCACCCAGTTCACATTTCCAATTTCGAAGATGTAGCTGTCTTCTCACAAACTAGGCGGAGAAGTGAATTGAAATGTTATATATTTTTTGTCCTCCTTCCTGTAATGCATAGTTGTTAAGTTTGTGTCTTATTTACTTTCCCTTTTGAAAAGGGCTGCAGTGGTTTCCCCAAACCTTCTTTGTAAAGCCCAACTTGAAAATGAGTCAAAGTAAATTCTTTGAGGTTAAAACAAAGGAGTATTTATTAATGTATTTAAAATCTTTGAAGGAGAATCATTCAAAATACATAGTCACGCACAAAAGCATACAAAGGAGAAAGTAAAACAAAAAATGAAAGGAAAGAAGCTACAATTTGAATTATTTAAAAATCAAAGATATCAGCATAATTCATTAAAATTAAAATCCAGTTGAAGTTTTTCTTTGGTGGTTAGTCAGAATTCCTTCTCATCAGTTAACATGCAGTTAAGGCACAACAGTGAGATTTCTTCAGGCTGGGAATTAGTTCACTTTTCAGAAATCAGACTGTAAGAGAAGTCAAGAACAGAGGAAGCTGTAGTAGCTGCTTTGTTATGGACCAAGGTAAAAGAAAGACTAAAAGGAGGGAATTTAAAAACTATACAGTTAAAAGCTACTTGATCAAAGCTTCAGTTACATGCCTGGGGCTTTTGGTTGAGACACTCAGGCAAATAAAGCAGTTTTGATGAACCTCATCAAAAACCATTGTGCATTTTAGGAGATAACTGTGGAGCACAATAGCACTAGCTCATGCAATATGTGTTTCAATGGTTTCCTCTGCTTCAAACAGGCTGATGTAAATATCTTGTTTACTATTCCATTAGTCACAGCCTGTCGATGTGAGAGTGATATAATTATTCCTTCTCTCTGTTTTCTGTCTGTTAGCCAATCATTAATCTATGCCAGTACGTCATCTTTGAGCCCATACGCTTTAATTTTTCTAACGAGCCTCCTGTAAGCGGTTTTATTAAAAGCTTTCTGAAATCTAAGTATATGACATCCATTGAAACTCATTTACCAATTTTGTCAGTAACATCTTCGAAAAACTGAAACACGTTTGTGAAACATAATTTCCCATTCTCAAATCTCTGCTGACTGCCCAATCAGATCATTATCAACCAAATGTTTATCCAATCCTTTCTAATCGATTCTAGCATTTTCCTTCCTCCCGATGTAAGGTTAGCATGTCTTTTGTTCCCTGTTTTCTCTATCGCGTCCTTCTTAATTGGGGTGGGGGTGAGTGGGGGAGGGGGTGTGTGTGACATTTGCTATCTTCCAATCTGCAGGAATCCTTCCAGAATCTATAGACCTTTGGAAGATGGTCGCCAATGTGTTGCCTATCTCGGGTCCTGGGAGCTTATCAATTCTCAGCAACATTAATTTCTCTAGGTATACAGTCATAGAGTCATAGAGCTGCACAGCATGGAAACAGACCCTTCGGTTCAACTCGTCCATGCTGACCAGATATCCTAAATTAATCTGGCCCTATTTGTCAGCATTTGGTCTATATCCCTCTAAACCCTTCCTATTCATGTACCCATCCAGATGCCTTTTAAATGTTGTAATTTTACCAGCGTCCACCACTTCCTCTGGCAGCTCATTCCATACAAGCACCACCATCTGTGTGAAAAGATGCCCCTAATGTCCCTTTTAAATCTTTCCCACTCATCTAAAACCTATGACGTCTAGTTCTGGACTCCCCTACCCTGGGGAAAAGACCTTGGCTATTTATCCAATCCATGCCCCTCATGACTTTATAAATTTCTATACGGTCAGCTTCTGACGCTCCATAGAAAATAGTTCCAGTCTATTCAGCCTCTCCCTATAGCTCAAACCTCCCAACCCTGGCAACATCCTCGTGAATCTTTTCTGAACCCTTTCAAGTTTCACAATCCTTTCTATAGTAGGGAGGCCAGAATTGAATACAGCATTCCAGAAGTGGCCTAACCAATGTCCTGTACAGCTGCAACATGACCTCCCAACTCCTATACTCAATGCACTTACCAATAATGGCAAGCATACCAAACAATGCCTTCACTGTCCTGTCTATCTGAGACTCCACTATCAGGGAACCTTGAACCTGCACTCCAAGGTTCAGCAACACTCCCTAAGGCCATACCATTAAGTATATAAGTTCTGCCCTGATTTGCCTTTCCAAAATGCAGCACCTCACATTTATCTAAATTAAACTGCACCTGGCACTCCTCAGCCCATTGCCCATCTGATCAAAGCCCCGTTGTACTCTGAGGTAACCTTCTTCGCTGTCCACTACACCTCCAATTTTAGTGCCATCTGCAAACTTACTAATCATACCTCCCATGTTCACATCCAAATCATTTATATGAATGACAAAAAGGAGTGGACCCAGCACCGATCCTTGTGGCACACTGCTGGTCACAGGCCTCCAGTCTGAAATGCAACCCTCTAGTTACTGACAACAAATGTGGAGCTGAAAAAGCACTGCCAGTTAGGCAGCATCCGAGGAGCAGGAAAGTCAATGTTTCGGGTTGAAACCCTTCGTCAGGACTGGGGAGGGGGAGGGGAGTCAAAAAATAAAGGGGGGGGGGGGGGGGGCTGGGGGATGGTAGGTGAGATGGAGATAGGTGGATGTAGATAGGTGTTTATTGTGGTTGATCAGTGGGAAGGCCATTGCGGATAAGCAAGTCAGAAGATGGATAGGGTGGGGGAGGAGGGATTTTGAAGCTGGTGAAGTCAATATTCAGGCCATTGGGCTGTAAGCTCCCAAGCCGAAATATCAGGTGTTGTTCCTCTAGTTTGAGTTTGGTCTCACTCTGACAGTGGAGGAGGCCAAGAATGGACACATCATCAGGGGAGTGGGAGGGGAGTTAAAGTTGACGGCAACTGGAAGGTCGGCTTTGTTGGTGTGTGCAGAGCGCAGGTGCTTCACAAACTGGTCCCTGAGTTTGCTTTTGGTCTCCCTGAGAGAGAGGAGACCACATCGGGAACAATGGATAAAATAGATAAGGTTAGATGAAATGCAGGTGAATCTCTGCTGGATTTGGAAGGATTGTTTGGCACCTTGGACAGAGGTGAGAGGGGAGGAGTAGGGGCAGGTGTACACCTCCTGCAGTTGCAGAGAAAGGTACTGGGTGCGGTGGAGGGGTTGGTGGGGAGTGTGGAGTTGACGAGGGAGTCGCGGAGTGAGCGGTCCCTGTGGAAAGCGCACAGGGGTGGGAAGGGAAATATCTTTTTGGTGGTGGGGTCTGATCGTAGGTGGCAGAAATTTCGGAGGAATATATGTTGGGTTCGGAGGTTGGGACTGATGCTTATTTCCTTCAACTCCTCATTCTGCCTAGCACTTGAAACTCGAACTCTGGGAGATAGCTTGTACCCTCCTCAGTGAAAACAGACACAAAGTAATCATTTAGCTTATCTGTCATTTCTCTATTCCCCATTTTAAATTTTGAGGTAGTATTTGCATATACTGTGTATATATCGTATATACTATGGGTACTATATATGCAATGGGTATTGTATGTTCTGTAGGTGCTGTCAATATTTTATGGATATTGTGTATACTGTAGGTACTGTCTATACTGTGGGTTTTGTATATGTTGTTTGTTTTGTACATTCTATAGGTATTGTATGCTGTGGGGATTGTATATCATGTAGGTGCTGTCTATACTGTAGGCATTGTAAATGCTGTGGATTTGCTCACTGCTGATGTGAGGGAGCTGACAGGGTCCCCAGTTTTGAATGGGTTTGGGTGAAACTTCAGGAAGTGTTTTCCACTGTTTTTGCTACTTTTCCACAGTCATATTAAACTATTGAGAGAGATTCTTCTTCCAGCAAGAAGCTACTCTCCGAAAACTTCATTTTAATAAAGGCCTTAAGGCAGCAAAACAAGCCTGACCACAACCCCTCCCTACAGTGAGAGCTGGCTGCTCACAGTTTCCTGTCACACTGCAGCAAGCTGCTTCCTACATAGGATGGCTGCCGGCACATTCTAACAGGCCAAGTTCCTCTCTGCTTTCTAACCACCCTCCCTCTACAACCCTCCCAACCACTGTCTCTGCTGCCATCACACTCCCCCCTCCCAGAAAATACTCTTTTGGCTGTGTTGCCTGTACCAACCACTCCCTCTCTGCCCCCTCCACCTGTCTTTCTCTCTCTCTACCCCCGACAACTCCCTCTCTGTCCCCTGACCTGTTTCTCTCTGCCCCCTCCCCCCGGCCTCCCTGGACTGTGGAAGATTCAATGCCAGAGAAGCTGTGAGACGCTGGGCAGCGAGTGTTGTCTTTTTGTGAGTGAATGGAGCCCTGAGGTAGTCAATAATCTTTTGTCTGTGTGTGTGTGTGTGTGTGTGTGTGTGTGTGAGAGAGAGAGAGAGGCAAGCCTAGGTACGAGAGTTAGTGCAAGAGAAAAAGGGTGTGAGAGACAGAGGGAGAGAGATAGTGTCTCTGTAAAAGAGTGAGAAAGTGAGTGTGAGAGTGAATGGGAGAGAAACAAAGAGTTCAGTCAGTCATGCTGCCATCAGCAAACACTCCGAGACCTGGGCATTGAGAGGAAGCAAGAATGGGATCCTAATTTGAAAAGCACAGCGAAGGGGAGCCTACATTCAACATCCTGAATTGATGTTTTATTGGAACCAGAGAAGTGCTAATCAGGATCATGTCTGACCCCAGCTACTGGATGGGACTCCCCAGCTACAAGGGCCACTCTGTGATGGGTGCACTGTTGCAGCGCTCGAAGAGGTAGGCATTTTTCCAGTGAATATTCAAATATTTAATGCCCCTCGGTGCCCACCCACCAAAAGCGACTCTGAACACACTTTCCTTCTGACAAATGGGAGGAGGCCATTCAGCCCCTGCCCGTTCTATACAGGGTAAGTGCTATATTAGCAGTGATTGTGAGTCAATGATACTAATTCAGTAACAGATACGCTAAGTTTGTTTACATAGTGCAATGTGAATAGGAATTGATTTAATTTCCAAGAGGTGGAAACGATATGGAGAGTGCCTCATATCCAACGACAGCTCCTAACATAACCCTATCAATACTGTCTCTCTGTCCTCTTTTAGCCAATTCTTTATTTCTGTCTGAAATAACTGGACAGAGGCTGGTATCCCATCACCAAGTCACCCTTTATTTACTTGCACACAGTACATTGGCTGTGGTCAGCCAGCTCGGAGTCAGTCCCTGAACTGAGGAGATTCTAAATCTCCTGGGTATATTGGCCAGCCAGGGCTTTCCAGATTGGCTCAGGTTAACAGCCCCAACCAAGGATCTCGTTGTCAACAAGATCTACCTGGTTCCAATCACTACACTGTCTTAACCACCTTCTTTGCTATTTCTACCTTTAAGCTTTGAGGCTTTTATTCTTGAGTTACGAATCACAATGCAAGATTTGAACTCAAAACACAAGGTCCACTCTCAACTCACTCCTTAAGCAGCCTCTCGAGACTGAGGATGGATTTCCTCCACGAGGGAGTTGTGGGTCCTGAGGTAACTTGCTTTCTGGATCCTCAGACCCTGCCACAAATGGGGAAGAGGGTGGTTGCCTAATGGTGCGGGGCCTGCTCTTTCTGCGGTTTGCGCTTGGCCTCAATCTTGGCCAATTAGAGCCACCTAAATTACTCAGAACTGAAAACAAAAAGTGCTGGAGATCACAGCAGGTCAGGCAATATCCATGGAGAGAGAGCAAGCTAATGTTTCAAGTCTAGATTACTCTTCATCAGACTCTGATGTGAAAGTGTCATCTAGACTGCTTTGTCTCCTTGAATACTGCCTCACCAGCTGTGGTCTACAGCATTTTTTATTTTTAGTTCAGGTTCACTTTGCTTCAGAGACAGTAGGAACTGCAGATGCTTGAGAATCTGAGATAACAAGGTGTGGAGCTGGATGAACACAGCAGGCCAAGCAGCATGAGAGGAGCAGGAAGGCTGACGTTTCGGGCCTAGACCCTTCTTCAGAAATGGGGGAGGGGAAGGGGGTTCTGAAATAAATAGGGAGCGAGGGGGAGGTGAATAGAAGATGGATAGAGGAGAAGATAGGTGGAGAGGAGACGGACAGGTCAAAGAGGCGGGGATGGAGCCAGTAAAGGTGAGTGTAGGTGGGGAGGTAGGAAGGAGATAGGTCAGTCCAGGGAGGACGGACA
>NW_025976082.1:778-7605 GCF_021869965.1 Rhincodon typus | reverse complement strand
GGTTTTGGGATGCGGTAGGGGGAGGGGAGATTTTGAAGCTTGTGAACTCCACATTGATACCATTGGGCTGCAGGGTTCCCAAGCGGAATATGAGGTGCTGTTCCTGCAACCTTCAGGTGGCATCGTTGTGGCACTGCAGGAGGCCCAGGATGGACATGTCGTCTGAGGAATGGGAGGGGGAGTTGAAATGGTTCGCGACTGGGAGGTGCAGTTGTTTAGTGCAAACTGAGTGCAGGTGTTCTGCAAAGCAGTCCCCAAGCCTCCACTTGGTTTCCCCGATGTAGAGGAGGCCACATCGGTAACAGCGGATACAATATACCACATTAGCAGATGTGCTGATGAACATCTGCTTGATGTGGAAAGTCTTCTTGGGGCCTGGGATGGGGGTGAGGGGGAAGGTATGGGGCAGATGTAGCACTTCCTGCGGTTGCAGGGAAAAGTGCTGGGTGTGGTGGGGCTGGATTGGAGTGTGGAGTGGACAAGGGAGTCCCAGAGAGAGTGGTCCCTCCGGAAAGCAGATAAGGGTGGGGAGGGCAAAATGTCTTTGGTGGTGGGGTCGGATTGCAGATGGCGGAAGTGTTGGAGGATGATGCGTTGGATCTGGAGGTTGGCGGGGTGGTACGTGAGGACAAGGGGGATTCTGTTTTGGTTGTTATTGCGGGGAGGGGGTGTGAGGGATGAGTTGTGGGAAATGCGGGAGACATGGTCGAGGGCGTTCTTGACCAATGAGGAGGGGAAGTTGCGGTCCTTGAAAAACGAGGACATCTGAGATGTTCGGGAATGGAATGCCTCATCCTGGGAGCAGATGTGGTGGAGGCGAAGGAATTGGGAATAGGGGATGGCATTTTTGCAGGAAGGTGGGTGGGAGGAGGTGTATTCTAGGTAGCTGTGGGAGTTGGTGGGCTTGAAATGGATATCGGTTTCCAGGTGGTTGCCAGAGATGGAGACAGAGAGGTCCAGGAAGGAGAGAGAGGTATCAGAGATGGTCCAGGTTAACTTAAGGTTGGGGTGGAAGGTGTTGGTGAAGTGGATGTTCCCGTTGTGGCCTCCTCTACATCGGGGAAACCAAGCGGAGGCTTGGGGACTGCTTTGCAGAACACCTACGCTCAGTTCGCACTAAACAACTGCACCTCCCAGTTGCGAACCATTTCAACTCACCCTCCCATTCCTCAGACGACATGTCCATCCTGGGCCTCCTGCAGTGCCACAACGATGCCACCCGAAGGTTGCAGGAACAGCACCTCATATTCCGCTTGGGAACCCTGCAGCCCAATGGTATCAATGTGGATTTCACAAGTTTCAAAATCTCCCCTCCCCCTACCGCATCCCAAAACCAGCCCAGCTTGTCCCCACCCCCCTGACCTGTCCATCCTCCCTGGACTGACCTATCCCCTCCCTAACTCCCCACCTACACTCACCTTTACTGGCTCCATCCCCGCCTCTTTGACCTGTCTGTTTCCTCTCCACCTATCTTCTCCTCTATCCATCGTCTATCCGCCTCCCCCTCTCTCCCTATTTATTTCAGAAACCCCCTCCCCTCCCCATTTCTGAAGAAGGGTCTCGGCCCCAGCTTTCCTGCTCCTCTGATGCTGCTTGGCCTGCTGTGTTCATCCAGCTCTACACCTTATTACCTCAGATTCTCCAGCATCTGCAGTTCCCACTATCTCTGAGTTTAACTTAAATTAGGGGAATTACAATGAAATGAGGATATCCACATGTGACTCCAGATCCACAGCAATCTGGTTGACTCTTAACTGCCCTATGGGCAATTAGGGATGGGCAATAAATGCTATCCCAGTCAGTGACTCCCTCATCCTGTGAATGAATTAAAACAAAATACTCCAACCTCCTTGAAATAAGGGCTAACATTTCATTACCCTTCCTGGTTCCCTGCTGTCCCTGTGTGCTAGCTTTCTGTGTTTCGCACACAAGTCCCCACCAAGTCCCTTTGTTTTGCAGCTTTCTGTAGCCTGTCTCCATCTAAATAATACTTTTGTCTTTTGTTCTTCCTTCCAAAATGAACAACTTCACATTTTCCCACATTACACTTCATCTGTCAATTTTCTGCCCACTTACTTAACCTATCAAAATCTCTCTGTGAACTGTTTGCATCCCTCTCGCTACTTGCCACTAGGTCAGCCCAGATCCAGAAACTGCTGTTGCCTAGGTTGGCTCTCTGAAAGTGTTATTTTACAAGTCCCACCCCTCTGCTGTCTTGCCACAGTCCTACAAATTTACTCGTTAGATCCAACACACTTCTGAAAGTTATGAGCGAATCTGGTTCCACTTTTCTTTAGGGCAGTGCTCTGAAGATCACAGAAACACCCTGTACAAGAAAAACCCCTTATCTCTCCCTTAGTTCTTTGGCTAGTACTTAATTGTGCCCTGCATGGGCTGCGATGTAAAACAATAGCAAACTACTCACCCTTTAGTTCCAGAGACCCAATTAGCTCAACCAAATTCAGACATTTCAGGGTCAGTAGCCTCAGAGTTGTCTCTCCAATTTTCTCCAGGCATCCGGTCCAGAAGTACCATCGAAACAGACGGCCAGTGTGTGTGTGAGTCCCTTGTGTTTTCAGCAGCTTGAACAAGGCCCTGGGGGAAGCTGGAACCAGCCTTCAGTGCTGACTGAGAAATTGAGTTGTTAAATTTAATCAGGTTAACATTAATTCTGGAGCTAATTATCATTGAACATTCTGTTCCCCCTACATGTTTCCGAGAAGCCTCTACAGCTTTTATTAAATAACCACAAGTACCTCAGGGATTTTAGGCTCTTGCTTTTATTACTTCAAAATACTTCGACTGGAGCAGATCCAATTCCTAATTCAGATAATGCACCTATATAAGCAAGATTTAAAATCCCAGATGGTGTAACGGTACTTGTAGAACCAAGAGGCACAGACTGTGTCAGCTTCGAGCCCTGGTTTGATCAAATTGGCAGCACGGTTTTACTGGGTTAGGAACCAAGAAATCTGTAGTCATACTGTGGACACACAGTTTTCAATACAACCCAGTTAAATTTAAATGTAATTCATTACTAAAAAAATCTGGAATGCAAAGCCTGACAGAGTAATTGTGACCAGAAAAATACTATAAACTCTCACCTGATTCATTCACATCCATTTGAGATGAAATTTGCTGTCTTCATCAGAACACATTGTTATTTCTTTCACAGGATGAGGGTGTCCCTGACCAGGCCAGTATTAATTGCCCGTCCCTAGTTGCCCCTTGAGAAGGTGGGGGTGAGCTGCTTTCTTGAACCGCTGCAGTCCATGTGCTGTGGATTGACCCACAAAGCCCTTAAGGAGGGAATTCCAGAATTTTGACCCAGTGACAGTGAGGGAACGGTGATATATTTCCAAGTCAGGATGGTGAGTGGCTCGGAGGGGAACTTGCAGGGGGATGGTGTTCCCATGTATTTGCTGCCCTTGTCCTTCTAGATGGAAATGGTCGTGGGTTTGGAAGGTGCTGCCTAAGGACCCCTGCTGAGTTACTACAGTTCATCTTGTAAATGGTACTTGTTTGGAGAAATGCATTTGTAAGGACACTTGTAAGGACAGAACCACAAAATTATTATGGTGCAGAAGTCCATTCGGCCCATCATGTCTCAATGCTCTCTGAGCATCTTAACTTTGTGCCAGGCTCCTGCTTTTTCCCCAGAAATCTGCACACTGCTACGACACTCCTCTCGAATGCCTGAGTTGAACCTACCTCGACCACACTATCAGGCAGTATTATTCCAAACCCTAACAGCTCACTGTGTGAACTAGACTTTTTTTCTCATCTTGTATTTGCTTCTTTTGAAAAAGACCTTAAATACTCTCTTCTGGCTCTTGATCTTTTTTATGAGAGATAACAGTTTCTCCCCACCCTCTGACCAAGTCCAACATCATTTTGAAGACTTGTACAAAATCTCCTCCTAGCCTTCTCCTCTCCAAGGAAAACAATCCCAGTTTCTCCAATCTTTCCCCATCACTGAAGTATCTCATTCGTGGAACCATTCTCAGAAACTTTTTCTGCACTCTTTCCAATTCATTTACATCCTTCCTGTGATGTGGTGCCCAGCACTGTACACAATACTCCAGCTGAGGTCCAAATATTGTTGTATTTAAGTTTTAGCCTCCCTGTACCTGTTCTCAATGCCTCGATTAATGAAGACTGGAACACTGAATGCTTTACTATACAGCTCTTTCTCACCTTTAGTAACAAATACTCAACCTGCTCCTGCACCCCCTTTAGAACAGTACCCTCTATTTAAACTGTCTCTCCATTTTCTTGTACCACAATGCTTTTCCTCCCAATTCTTTGCATTGAACTTAATGGAATTTTGGAATTGCCTTCCTCAAAAGGCAATGGATGTAGAACCTTTAAATATTTTTAAGGCGGAGGGAGGTAGATTCTTGACAACCAAGGGGGTGAAAGATAATCAGGGGATATGCAGGAATGTAGAGTTGAGGTTAAAATCCCATCAGCCACGATCTTATTGAATGGTGGAGCAGGATCAAAGGGCCGTGGACGACTCCTGTTCCTTTCTCCCAAATGTGTAAGCTCATCTGCCAGCTCTCTGTCCATTTCACCAATGTGTCGATGTCTTTTTGAGGTTCCATACAGATACCATCGCAATGATTCTGTCGTCTGGAAATTTTGAAACTTTCCCCTGCACGCCAAGATTCAGATCATTAATGTCTATCAGGAAAAGCAAAGGTCCCAATACTGACCCCCGGGGAGCTCCATTACAAACATTCCCCCAGCTCGAAAAGTATCCATTGACCAGTAGACCATCGATCCACTGATCTGTGTATTGAGTATGAGAGTTCGGGAGGTCACGTTGCAGCTGTACAGGATATTGGTTAGGCCACCTTTGGAATACTGCGTTCAATTCTGATCTTCCTGCTACAGGAAAAATATTAAACCTGAAAGGGTGCAGGAAAGATTTTCAAGGATGTTGCCAGGAGTGGAGGGTCTGAGCGAGAGGGAGAGGCTGAATGGGCTGGGGCTATTTTCCCTGGAGTGTCGGAGGCTGAGGGTTGACCTTATAGAGGTTTATAAAGTCATGAGGGGCACAGATAGGGTGAATAGCCACGGATTTTCCAGAGTAGAGGAGTCCAAAACTAGACGGCATAGCTTTAAGGTGAGGGTGAAAGATTTACAAAGGACTTAAGGGGCAAGTTTTTCCCATAGAGGGTGGTGCATATATGGAACGAGCTGCCAGAGGAAATGGTGGAGATGGCTACAATTACAACATTTAAAAGGCATCTGGATGGATATATGAATAAGAAGGGTTTAGAGGGATATGGGCCAAATGCTGGCAAATGGGACTTGGTCAAATTGGGATGTGTGGTTGTCATGGACAAGTTGGACTGAAGGGTCTGTTTCCGTGCTGTATGACTATATGACTCATTAAAGGGTTTTTACCCCAATCAACAATGGCTGCCATCAGATCAGCTTCTAATTCTGCATTTTTAAAATTGAATTCACCATTGCCCTGTTATAGGGAGAATATTATTAAACTGGAGAGGGTTCGGAAAAGATTTACCAGGATGTTGCCAGAACTGGAAGGTTTGAGTTATAACAATAGACTGGATACATCGGGACTTTATTTCATTGGAGCGTATGAGGTTGAGGGGTGACCTTATTGAGATTTATAAAATCACGAGGGGCACGGACAACGGTCTTTTCCCCAGGGTGGGGGAGTTCAAAACTAGGGGCGTATTTTTAAGATGAGAGGAGAAAGATTCAAAAAAGACATGAGGGGCAACCTTTTTTTACACAGAGTGGTTCGTGTGTGGAATGAACTGCCAGACAAATTGGTGGATGTGGACACAGTTACAACATTTAAAAGACATTGGATAAGTATGTGAATAAGAAATGTTTGGAGAGATATGGGCCAAGTGCAGGCAGGTGGGACGAGTTTAGTTTGGGAACATGGTTGGCACAGACAAGTTGGACCGAAGAGTATGACTCTGACTCCATAACTGACTAATCTGTAGAGAAAACAGATGGTCTGAATCATACATCCTGCACTGGGGACATGAAACATGCAGAGATATCCAAAATGCACAGGGAACACAGATCCTACAATGTCACAACTCCAAATGGAGCAAACAATGGGAAGAAATGCAGGCTAACTCAGGGAGTGGTACATTCCTCCAACTAAAAACTGAAAGAACTGCGGATGCTGTAAATCAGGAACAAAAACAGAAGTTGCTGGAAAAGCTCAGCAAGTCTGGCAGCATCTGTGAAGAAAATATCAGAGTTAACGTTTCGGGTCCAGTTCTGAGGAAGGGTCACTGGACCCGAAACATTAACTCTGATTTTTTTCTTCACAGATGCTGCCAGGCCTGCTGAGCTTTTCTAGCAACTTCTGTTTACAGTCCTCCAACTGTTCATCAAACACACACTCACACGCAGAGATGCTCTTAGAGAATGAAGCTGTACAGGACCATCATGACAGCACTCCACATGTTAACAACACACAAGAGACAACACATCTACAGGTCAAGAACATTCAAGTGTGAAGTCCAGCTCTCTGAAAGATGATAGCATCATGAGATCTGGAAGGATGATCAAACTATCTGGACATTACAACAAAGATTGTTCACAGGGATAGTGATGCACGTTTGTTGACAGTAGGTAAGAAAATACAGCAATATATAGGACATGATCTTAACTCACAGTGACACAGGTGTGGGGGGGGGCCGAGTGGCCTACTTCAGCTCCTAATTTATATGTAATCAGGGAGCACTGCACTGTCGGTTGGTCAGTGCTGAGGGAGCGCCACACTGTGGGAGGGTCAGTGCTGAGGGAGTGCCGCACTGTGGGAGGGT
>NW_025976082.1:0-768 GCF_021869965.1 Rhincodon typus | reverse complement strand
CAGTGCTGAGGGAGTGCCGCACTGTGGGAGGGTCAGTGCTGAGGGAGCGCCGCACTGTCGGAGGGTCAGTGCTGAGGGAGCGGGCACTGTGGGAGGGTCAGTGCTGAGGGAGCGCCGCACTGTGGGAGGGGCAGTGCTGAGGGAGTGCCATAGTGTCAGAGGGTCACTAGAGCAAGAGGGTAACTAGAGAAAGGGTTGGCCCACTTAAGGACAAAGAAGGGAAGTTATGCGAGGAGTCAGAGAAAATGAGTGAGATTCTTAATGAGTACTTTGCATCGGTATTCACTGAGGAGAGGGACATGACGGATGTTGAGGTTAGGGATAGATGTTTGATTACTCTAGGTGAAGTCTGCATAAGGAGAGGGGGAGTGTTGGGTATTCTAAAAGGCATTAGGGTGGACAAGTCCCCAGGTCCGGATGGAATCTATCCCACGTTACTGAGGGAAGCGAGAGAGGAAATAGCTGGGGCCTTAACAGGTATCTTTGCAGCATCCTTGAGAACGGGAGAGGTCCCGGAGGACTGGAGAATTGCTAATGTTGTCCCTTTGTTTAAGAAGGGTAGCAAGGATAATCCAGGTAATTATAGACCGGTGAGCCTGATGTCAGTGGTGGGGAAGCTGCTGGAGAAGATACTGAGGGATAGGATCTATTTACATTTGGAAGAAAATGGGCTTATTAGTGATAGGCAGCAAGGTTTTGTGCAGGGAAGGTCATGTCTTACCAACTTGATAGAATTCTTTGAGGAAGTGACAAAGTTGATAGATGAGG
>NW_025976081.1:0-7606 GCF_021869965.1 Rhincodon typus | reverse complement strand
CCCTATTTATTTCAGAACCCCCTTCCCCTGCCCCTTTTCTGATGAAGAATCTAGGCCCGAAACATCAGCCTTTCTGCTCCTGTGATGCTGCTTGGCCTGCTGTGTTCATCCAGCCCTGCACCTTGTTGTCTCGGATTGTCCAGCATCTGCAGTTCCTACTGTCTCTGGGTTTTTTTTCTGATCATTTTGTGGGCGTCGCTGGCTGGCCAGCATTTCTTGCTCATCCCTAGTTGCCCTTGAGAAGGTGGTGGTTAGCTGCTTTCTGAACTGCTGCTGTCCTCCTACTGTGGGTTGACCCACAATGCTATTAGGGAGGGAATTCCAGGATTTTGACCCAGCAACAGTGAAGGAATGGCGATATATTTCCAAGTCAGGATGGTGAGTGACTTGGAGGGGAACTTGGAGGTGGTGGTGTTCCATATGTCTGCTGCCCTTGTCCTTCTAGATGGAAGTGGTCGTGGGTTTGGAAGGTGCTGTCTGAGGATCTTTGCTGTAACATAGGAAACATGATAACTCATTTAAAAAAAGTAAAGATCCACAAACAGACATGTGACAATGATCAGATAATCTGCCTTCTTGCAGATAAATATTATTCAGGGCATCAGAGATGACTCCCTTGGCCTTCTTTACAATAGTGCCATAGAATCTTTACATCCAACCAAGCAGGCTCTAAAGTGCTTCCTTCGTCTTGTCCTGATGTATCAGTATTGATGTTGCATTCAAACTCCAGAGTGGGAATTGAAACCAGAATCTTGCGACAGAAGAGCTGGAAGTGCTACCTTCTCAAGCAACACTAGAAATTAGTCACAAAAGCTTAATTGCCATCAACAGGTAAAAGAGAGTACCATGCCAACGAAAGTGGTAATTTCTTGCTGCTACGTCACTTTGTAGCTCTGAATGCATCTTTTAAAATGATCCTTTCATAGCTTGCAGAATCTTTGGCAAAGCCAGCATTTTCGGTTCATCACTAATTAGCCTTGACAGCAGTGACTTTTTGAGTCATATCAGAAAGCAATTAAGGGTAAACCAAATTGTTACAGAGCAGGATAGGTGAGACCAGGTAAGGACAACAGATTTCCTTCTCTAATGGTATTAGTGAAACCAATAGGTTTTTGCAACATTGGGTGATAGCTGTCACTGTTACCGTTACTGGGACTAGCTTTCAATTCCAGTATTTGAATTCTATCAAAGTCTGTGATGAGATTTGAACCCATACCTCGAGACCATTTGCTTGAATCATCTTAATACAGTACTACATGCATTGTCTTCCTTGTCATGTGCTGAATTTGCTCTTTCATAGTTCCTACCAAGACGCATTCTACTGGATATTACACTTACATGACCTGCTATTTGTGTAGAAAGATGATATCCAGGCTCAGTTGTCTGATGTATATTACTTCCTAAAGATTTGGAAGGATCTACTCAGTTTTCAGACTCTGTCACCAGTTGCAGTTCATTTCTTCATATCATAACAAAGTTGGAAAGTCTAATGAGCCCTGCTATAGTCAGACGGTCGGTTGCAATGGTTCCCAAATCAAGAGCATTGTCATTCTCGATCAGTGAGAGCATGCATTGTGCTTGCTCCAGAGAGTTCCAGGGAAATAGCAAAAAGAGTTTTGTAGAGGTAAGATTTTAAAGTTATAACTACCTAGTGGAAGTCAGGGGTGCTCCTCCAGGCCCCACAAAGATAAGCAGGTTTACTACGGCAGATTAGGCCCCACTGCTCTTCCCCATCCTCACATTGTCCAGATGATGTATCTCTCCCTCCTCTCCCCCTCCTTTTGCCCCACCTCCCGAATCCACACACATTGCACCTACCTCTTTGCCCATCAGATGGCGTGATATTAGGAGACCACAATATGAAGAGTTCTATTGAAATAGCTGCTGGCTTCATACAAGTGGGGCACGGCTTTTTAAGTCACCCCACTCTTCTTGCTCACGAGTAGTGTACATCATATTCCACCAGCCAGAAGCCCAAAAGTCAAAATTGATCTCTTTCCTCAGCATTGTTGAATGTAGCTCTCTGTTTTGGCTCTGTCCTGGCTATTGAGTGCAACTAAATGAATTAAATTGTCTTTATTTTTGACCCAGACCTATCCAGTTTAAGGCAATTCATTACCAGTGACAATAACAAAATTACAGTTTGGTATTGTTCCCACAGATAATGGAGCATGTTTTGTGTTGAAAAATATGTTCGCTTTTTATGCCAAACACAGTTTGGAATTCAATGCGTAATGTAATTAATGTCCCTGATAGCACTACTCCGTAGGTCTGGCCCTGGCCCCAGTTAAACCATATTTCTTTTCCCAGTTGTTTTAATGCAACTGAGTATTCATTATACTTAATTATTTCACATTAACTGTTTTGACGCATGGGCGTGTCCTATGACATATTGTGCTTCATAATATCTATAGTGGTCTGGTAATCTATTTTTCATTCCATCAGGCAATACAAAACCTTTTGGCATTCTCAGTGTTTGGCTTGTTTCTGTTCTATTTTCTCCATTTGCCTTTTTTCAGGTTTTCCCATGTCACCCACCAATCATGCACTGGCCATGAGAACAGTTAGGTCAGTTCTCACGCCTCTCGGAGTCCTGCTCTTTGACAAGCAGCACAAGAGTTGCCTGGGCGATCGAGAATCTGATTATTCTCTCCTTTCCTAAGGGGAAGTGTCTCTGCTAAGCGCCTTTCTCCATCAGAATGGCTTACATTGGAATATTTCTTTTGGTGACTCATAAGTGTCAACAATATTAAATACCAATAAGCAATTTAAAATTCTTTCACACTAATTGGTAGCCATGTCTTGAATTGTCCTTGGATATAAACTCTGCAATTCCTTCCATAACCCTCCCTACCTTCCTTTCCTTTAAAATGCTCTTTAAACTGACTTTTACCAAGTTATCTTAATTTCTCCTTTTATGGTTTAGTGTTACATTTCATTTGATAACACACCCATAAAGCACTTTGGGACTTTACATTATGTTAAAGATGCTTTATAAATGCAAGTTGTTGATGATGTTTTTATTGAACAGCAAACATTTCCACCAGTAGCACATCCTCCCTAAATCCTTGTCCCTTGCATCTTTACCTCCAATAATAACCTTATAGAGGTTTATAAAATCATGAGGCGCATGGATTGGGTGAATAACCAAGATTCCCAGGGTGCAGGAGTCCAAAACTAGAGGACATAGGTTTAAGGTGAGAAAGGAAAGATTTAAAAGGGACCTGAAGGCCAACATTTTCATGCAGAGGGTGTTATGTGTTCAAGAAGCTTTCAACCCAGATGAATACATGAATAGAAACAGAATAGAGGGATACGGATCCTGTGATTGGAAACAGTTTTAATATGGAAGGGCAAAAGGTGGCAGTGCAGGCTCAGAGGGCCGAAGGGCCTGTTCCTGTGCTGTGTTGTTCTCTGTTCTTTGTGTACAGAATGAGCTGCCAGAGGAAGTGGTGGAGGCTGGTACAATTACAACATTTAAAAAGGCATCTGGATAGGTACATGAATAAGAAGGGTTAGAGGAATATAGGTGAAATGCTGGCAAATGGGAGTAGATTAATTTGGGATATCTGGCTGGCATGGATGGGTTGGACCAAAGGGTCTGTTTCCATGCTGTACATGTCTATGACTCCATTACTCTAAACAGCTGAAGGACATCTTTCATTGTAAGATGGAGACCATTCAATCAGCTGCTGATGTTGCTTTCCTCCCTTCCCCTTATCCAGCAAATTAAACATCTCCCCAACCAAGCCCTCAGACCTTGCCTACCAGCCTGACAAGCAATGGCCCACTTCACTATCTAATTTTCTGTCTGCTGATGAACCTTTCACATATGTCTTAGCCATCTCCAGAATTGACTCTTACAGTGTTCCCTTGGTCAGTTTTCCATCCTACAACTAACTCAAAACATTGCTGTCCCTGTCTCTGTGGGGCATTACTCCTTCTCTCACAGACGAATATTGGCTGCTGATCCTCAATCAACTTCAACATTAAATGATCATCCTTATCTTTAAGTTCCTTCAAGTGTTCATCGCTGTCTAGTGAAAGGGAAGGAGAACTCAAGAGCTGTTAGTAATGGAGGTAATAGGACCCAAAAAGAAGATGCAAAAACTGGCATAAGGGCACTTTATCTGAATGCTCGGAGCATTTGAAACAAGGTGGATGAGTTGACGGTGCAAATCAAGGCAAATGGGTATGATTTAGTGGCCATTACAGAGACATGGTTACAGGATGGTCATGACTGGGAGTTAAATATCCAGGGGTATCAAACTGTTCGGAAGGACAGACAGGAAGGTAAGGGAGGTGGTGTTGCTCTGATTTTTAAGGATGATATCAGGGCGGTAGTGAGAGATGATATAGGTTCCACTGAACAAAAGGTTGAATCCATTTGGGTGGAAATTAGGAATTGCAGGGAGAAGAAGTCACTGATAGGTGTGGTCTATAGGCCACCAAATAATGACATCGTGGTGGGGCGGGCAATAAACATAGAAATAGCTAATGCATGTAAAAATGGTACAGCAATTATCATTGGGGATTTTAATCTATATATCAATAGGTCAAACCAGGTCAGTCATGGCAGCCTTGAGGAGGGGGTCATAGAATGCATCCGCGATAATTTCCTTGAACAATATGTAATGGAACCTATGAGGGAGCAAGCTATCCTAGATCTAGTCCTGTGTAATGAGACAGGAATATTTAATGATCTCACAGCTAGGGATCCCCTCGGAAGGAGCGATCACAGTATGGTCGAATTTAAAATACAGATGGAGCGTGAGAAAGTTAAATCCAGTACCTATGTCCTGTGCTTAAACAAAGGAGACTATGAAGGAATGAGGAAGGAGTTAGCTAAGGTAGAATGGGAGCAAAAACTTTACAGTGGGTCAATTGAGGAACAGTGGAGGACTTTCAAAACAATTTTTCACAGTACTCAGCAGAAGTATATTCCAGTGATAAGGAAGCACTGTAGGAAAAGAGAGAGCCAGCCATGGATGTCTAAGGAAATAAAGGAAAGTATCAGATTGAAAAAAAGCACATACAATAAAGCAAAGAGTAGTGGGAAACGAGTAGACTGGGAAATCTTTAAAGGCCAACAGAAAGCCACAAAAAAAGTTATAAAGAAAAATAAGATCGATTATGAGAGTAAACTAGCTCGGAATATAAAAACAGGCAGCAAAAGTTTCTATAAATATGTAAATCGTAAAAGAGTGGCGAAGGTAAACATTGGTCCTTTAGAGGATGAGAAGACCAATTTAATAACTGGGAATGAGGAAATAGCCGAGACATTAAACAATTATTTCGTGTCGGTCTTCACAGTGGAAGACACAAATAACATGCCGAAAACTAATGGCAAGAAAGTTATAGCAGGTGAGGACCTAGAAACTATCATTATCACCTAAGGAGGCAGTGCTGGGCAAGCTAATGGGGCTAAAGGTAGGCAAGTCTCCTGGCCCTGACGAAATGCATCCCAGGGTACTAAAAGAGGTGATGGGGGGAATAGCAAATGCACGAGTAATTATTTACCAAAATTCACTGGACTCTGGGGTGGTTCCCGCAAATTGCAAATACGCAGGCAATCACAGGCCGGTGAGCCTGATGCCAGTGGTGGGGAAGCTGTTGGAGAAGATACTGAGAGACAGGATTTATTCACATTTGGAAGTGAGTGGACTTGTTAGTGATAGGCAGCATGGGTTTATGTGGGGAAAGTCATATCTCAACAACTTGATTGAGTTTTTCAGGAGGTGACAAAAATGATTGATGAGAGAAGGGCATTGGACATTGTCTACATGGACTTTAATAAAGCATTTGATAAGGTACCTCATGGCAGGCTTATACAAAAGGTAGAGTCTCATGGGTTCCAGGTTGTACTGGCTAGATGTATAGACATCTGACTTGGTCAAAGATGTCAGAGATTAGCAGTAGAAGGGTGCTTTTTGGAATGGAGATCAATAACTCGTGGTGTTCCACAGGGATTAGGGCTGGGACCATTGCTGTTTGTTATATACATAAATGATCTGGAGAAAATGTATGTGGTCTAATTAGTAAGTTTGCAGATGACACCAAAATTCATGGAGTTGCAGATAATGAGGAGGATTTTCAAAGGATATAGCAGGACAAAGATAGATTGTGGATTGGGCAGAGAAATGGCAGGTGGAGTTTAATTCAGACAAATGCGAGGTGATGCATTTTGGAAGAGCAAATTCAAGGTGTGACTTACACAATAAATGGCAGAACCCTGAGAAGCATTGACATACGGAGGGATCTGGGTGTAAAGATCCACAGATCCCTGAAAGTGGCAACATGGGTGGAGAAGATGGTCAAGAAGTCATATAGCATGCTTGCCTTCATTGGCCAAGGCATCAAATAAAGAAGTTGACAAGTTATGCTAAAGCTGTGTAAAACTTTAGTTCGTCCACATTTGGAATATTACGTGCAGTTCTGGTCGCCACACCACCAGAAGAACATAAATACTTTGGAGAGGGTGCAGAGAAAGTTTATCAGGATGTTGTCTGGTCTGGAGGATTTTAATTATGACGGGATGTTGGATTAACTCAGATTGTTTTCACAGGAAAGACGGAAGTATGAGAGGCATAGATAGGGTGGGTAGCCAGAGGCTTTTTCCTAGGGTGGAAAGGTCAACTGCAAGAGGGCAAAGGTTCAAGGTGAGAGAGGGAATGTTTAGGGGAGACGTGAAGGGAAAATATTTCACAAAGAGAGTGGTGGGTGCCTGGAACACACTACCAGTGGAGGTGGTAGAAGCAGGCATGTTAACAATGTTTAAAGTGTATCTTGATAGACACATGAACGGGAGGTGAAAGAGGGATAGAAACCTCATATGGGTAATAACTAGCAGGTCTAAATAAGAACTAGGAATTGGCCCAGGCTTGGTGGGCCAAACTACCTGTTCCTGTGCCATATAGTTCTTTGTTCTTATCTACTCTGATTGGGAGTTCCTCAGTCAACCAACAATTGTGATAGATGTAGTCAATATGAGCCATAATGGACTCCACCAGCTCATGTCCCAGGTGATCAAAAATGTTGAGAAGGTAGGGCGTTCATTGTTACCTCATCCAGGACAGGAATTGAACCCATGCCATTAGTGTTGCTTTGCATTCCAAACAAAGCATCCAAACAACTGAGCCTTACTAACCCACTGCATTCAGACTGAAAGGCAATAGCAAATTACCACTATCAAAAACTACCAAGGAAAGTGGTTCAAGATGGAGCATCAGCAGACAATAAGTCAAGCACTCATCTTGAGCAGTACATGAATGAAATGGAATTAAAGTCATATGGGGTCTTTGGTTTTTGTTTTAAATAGATACATGGAATACAAAGTAAAGAAATAATGATAAACAATGATAAAACATTGGTTATAGCACAGGCTGGAGCATTGAGCCCAATTCTGGGCATCCACTTTGGAAAGTTTATCAATGCCTTTGAAAGGATTCAGCATCTTATCAGAAAATAAGCAAGGATGAGGGGAGATAGTAGGAACCGCAGATGCTGGAGAATCTGAGATAACAAGGTGTAGAGCTGGATGAACACAGCAGGCCAAGCAGCATCAGAGGAGCAGGAAGGCTGACGTCAGCCTTCCTGCTCCTCTGAT
>NW_025976080.1:0-7607 GCF_021869965.1 Rhincodon typus | reverse complement strand
TAATTTAGGATATCTGGTTGGCATGGACGAGTTGGACGGGAGGGTCTTTTTCCATGCTATACAGCTCTATGACTCTGAATGACTACTTTGAGGTGTTGGCATAAGAATAAGTGAGTTGCTGTGAAGTATATTTCGAAGAAATGGTTGGAATTTCAAAATGGCTTTGTTGGTTACTAAAATACCTTTGGGAGTAGAAGAGGGAACAGTGGATTATTTGAAATCTTTGACTTAGGCTAAACTGAAAGAGCTGGAAGAAAAGTTGAAGGTAGAGATAAAAGCAGAATCTCCAAAGGATGAGAAAATTAAAACAATTAATCATTATTTAAAGTTAAAAAGTGAGAAGCCTGAAAGTGGCAGAATTAGAATTTGCTAAGATTCAGTTTAAAACAAAAATCAACTTGAATCAGAAAGAGGGATAAAAGAGAAATGGAAAGAGAATAGATAGAGGGGATAAAAACAGAAATAAAAATAAGAAAGCTTAACTTGGCAACAGAGGAAGAAGAAACAAAAGGGACCTGTTGACAAGGAAATGCATTTAAAAAGCATCAGTTTCCAGAGAGAGAAAAAGCTCAAACAATATGACTTGACTAGAGAAACATTTAAAGTAAAGGAAGAAAGCAGACATTGTAGTTCAGAAGATGGCACTGATTCCAATGAGAAATTTGATCCAGCTAAATATCTTTCTTTAGTATCTAAATTTACAAAGGTTCAAGTAAAACATATTTCACCTTCCCTGAAAAGATAGCTGTGAAATTAAAATGGACAAAAAAATTGCTTTGACCTTAATATTACGCCTTGTCCAGGATTTTCTAGAACCTAAAACAAAATGAGAGATTTTGCAGTGTATTGTATCGGTGGATTCTAGCAGAAGTAAGATCAGGTGCTGGTGTGCTGGTACTATCACTTGACTAGTAATCCAGAACACCAGACAAATAATCTTGGTATATGTATTCAAATTCACTATTTCAGATGGTGTTGTGATAGTGATTTTTTTTTCCAAAATGTAATGAAAGTGTAGGCTTACAGTGACCACGTAGCTATTGCCAATTGTCATAAAAAATCTGGTTCATTACTGTCACTTATGGATGGAAATCTGCACTCCTTACAAAGTCTATATATGACTCCAGAACTGCAACACTATAGTTGACAAATATCTGGTCTCTCACAAGTGACCTAGAAATCCAGTCAGTTGTATCAAACCATGAAGAAGCTTAAAGTTACTCAAGAAGCATCAAGTTGGGCAATGGAAATGACCACAGCAAACACAGAAATTGCTGGAGAGTGATGCTGCATGCAATAGAAAAGCTAAATGATCCCACCACCAATGGATCAGATCTAATTGCCACCTGTGGTGATGAATAGTGGTGGACAGTTAAACAACTAACAAGAGGTAAATAAATTTCCTATCCTCAATGATGGGGCAGCCCATACAGAAGAAGCCCATCAGTGTAGAAGACAATGTCAAAGCATTTGTATCCATCTTCAGCCAGAAGTACTAAGTGGATAAGCCATCTAGGCTTTCTCCTGAGGTCCCCAGCATCACATGTCAGTATATGCCCAATGTGATTCATTCCACATGATATTAAGAAATGGCTGAAGGCATTGGAAACTGCAAAGGCTATAGGCCCTGACAACGTTCAGTAAAAGTTGAGCTGAAGGAGTGTGCTCCAGAACCAGCTATAGCCAAGCTGTTCTAATACATCTACAATACTGGGCTCTACCTGACAATGCGGAAAATAGCCCACGTGTGTCCTGTACAAAAAGCAGGAAAAGTCCAGTCAATTACTCCCAAATAGTCTGTTTGTAATAATCGGCAAAGTGATGGAAGGCGTTATCAACTGCACTGCTCAATCATTCTGCTGGATATACTCAATTCATGACCTCAGAGCAGAATTGATGCTAGGAATTCTGTAAGGAGAAAGTTATCTCCTGTGCCCATCTATCATTTACAAGGCATATGACTGAATTATGAAGGAATACTCTACACTTACTTGGATGAGTACTGCTCCATAACACTCAAGACATTTGACACCATCCAAAACAAGCAGCCAGATTGACTACCACTTTATCTACCACATTTAACATTCATTTTCATTGTGGCAGCAGTATGTGCCATTTACAAGATGCACTGCAGTAACTCACCAAAACACCTCCAGCAGCACCTTACGCACACATGATCTCTACCACCAAGAACGACAAGGGTAGCAGGTGCATAGGAAAACAAGCAACTGCATGTTCCCTTCCAAGTCACACACCATCCTGTCTTGGAACTATATCACTGTTTTGTTTACTTTCACTGAATTAAAATTCTGAAACAGCCTTCCTAATAGCACCGTGGGCATCTCTACGCCACATGAAAGACAGCAATACAAGAAGATAGCTCATTACCACTTACATCAGGGCAAATAAGAATGGGCAATAAATCCAGTGACGCCTATATCCCATGAATAAATTTTAAAAATATTTCAAATTTTAGCACTGTAGTAACCCTAACAAATTTATTAAAGGAAGTTTATTCAGGCACTTGAATGGGCACATGAGTGCCTGGAGGCCTTTGAGAGCTGGAAAGTGATAGTACAAGAGGGGAAATGGGTTAATTCATAAATTATAAATAGTTACCTGACATATCCTTGATGTGGTTCAGATTAGAAATCTCTTTAATGTAACTGAGAGTTATTACAGTGAAAAAATTAAATACTTAAAGGTAATGTACTACCAGACCATAGAACTGCTCTCTCATTAGACAGAGAGAGAGTTGATGGTGGCTTACTCGGAGGGCTACCACACGTCAGGCAAGGTGAGAGGTTGTGCAGGTAGGACCTTGATGGTAACCTCAGCCAGTGGACAAATTGACCCCACAGTGATGGCAGTCCATCATTATTACAGACCAGCCATTAAGACAATTGAGCAAAATGACCCCTTAATTTTTCTCTTTTTCTTTAATACCTAACTCTAATTAATGATATTAACCTTTATGTTGGATAAAGTATTATTTTACTATTACATTAAAAAACCCTTAGTGTTTTCCCAAAAAAAAAGGTAAAGTCAAGGGGTACATAATCATTTCCATTTTTAAGCACAGAAAATTACTCGATTACATTTGACCCCAGCAACCATGACATTTGTTCTTGGTTTTAACGTCAATTTCTTATCATATAAATTAATACTTGTCATAAATCTAATTTTATTAGTTCCAACTAGATCTAATTGTATTTTGAACCTATTTGTAAAATCTAGTTTTACAGTCTTACTTTGTTATTTATTTCATTAGTTACATTTTGTGGGTGTCATCAGTGACAAGAATCTCACATTCACTCGGTTAGAAGATCAGGCATTCAACCTTGACCACATTATTTTTGCACCTTACTGTTTATTATTCTAAGTTGCTGTTACCTTGAACAGTGCATTATGCAAAGAAGGGAGAATGGGTGTCACTTTGAGTGTTTCAATGGTCTTTCATGCTGAATTGAGATGAGCAAAAGGATGATAAATGCAGAAGCAGGAACCTCTGAAGTATTTGAACATAATCCTTATTTAGAAATGACTTTATATTCCCCCAACACCTCAGAAAAAATTAATCTTCACTAGCTCTATGAAGGAGACACCCATTGTGCAGGATTCACTCAATGCCTGGAACGGAAGAGACAATGACATTTAATATAGGACTAAGTCTTCAATCACTGGAAACCTTCCAACCCACATTAGGAACTATCTGCCAATTCAAGTATGAAATGTATACAAATACATCAAGCAGGTAATAATGAGACTGCCTTCTGGAAAGTACCCATTAGCTTAAAGGAAATGGTACCATGCACTGGATGACATGGTTTAATGGAGGATGTTGAGGTTGGTTGGCTCGCCGAGCTGGTTTGTTCTTTTGCAGATGTTTTGTTACCATGCTCGGTAACATCCTCAGTGCAGCCTCCGCTGAAGCGTCGGTGTGTTTTCCCGCCTGGTTTTTAAACTCTGGGGTCCATTGAGATGGATTGCTTCACTTCCGGTGTTTCTTCGTAGTGGAATGTATATGGGGTCGAGTTCAGTGTGTTTATTAAAAGCATGCTTCGTGGATTGCCATGCTTCCCGGAATTCTCATGCTTGTCTCTGCCTAGCCTGTCCCAGGATCTTGGTGCTGTCCCAGTCGAAGTGGTGGTTCTCCTTGTCCATGTGGATTGAGATGAGGGAGTATTGGTCGTGTCTTTTTGTAGCCAGTTGGTGTACATCCATCTCAACGGACCACAGAGTTTATAAACCAGGCGGGAAAACACACCAACGCTTCATCGGAGGCTGCACTGAGGATGTTACCAAGCGTGGTAACGAAACGTCTGCGAATCAACAAACCATTTCGGCAAGCCAACCAACATCGACACCCACAACCGGAGCTACAGATCTACTCCAAAACCTTGGAGGGTGTTATATGTATTAATAATGTGGGCAGCCAAGTCAATTCTTTTGGCTTCATGAACAGGAAGTGTTTTTTACTCAGCAGGTGGCTAAGTGAAAATGCTTTCTCCTCATTTCGAGAACTAGCCTTATGTTCCCATTATGTACTAGAAGGTTTTGCTTTCACTTAAATATACAATTGCATGGAGTAAGTTAATTATTGTTTCAACTGGACGTGCTTTTCTCTTGAAATATTTCAGGAAATATTATCAGGACATTTTAGGTTCTAAAAGAAGTAATAGCAATGATAGTGGATACTTGTTATGGCTTTCCAATATTTCTTTGATTACAGAATGTTCGCAGCAGAATAGAAATGAATAAATGTAACTTGTTACTCAAAAAAAAGGTAAAACAGAAAATAGGAAATGAAACTGAAATTAAGAAATTGAGGACACTCCTGCGACCTTGAGATTTGTGCCCTTTGAATGGCATATGGCTAAGTAGAAGGTAGCTGAGCAGCTCTTGGCTGTAATCCTGTTGCTCTGATTAATGTTGGTGTTGCCGCTGCTTGTGACCTCATCTGAGGTCTAAGGTGCTCACATGTGCTGTGAAGGCTGAGAACAGCGAAGTGTAGCTTGAAGTATGTAAAATATTAGAACAGGAATGACTTCCAATATTTTGGATTTTTTTCTCAAAGCCATGAAATCATATTCAATGAACAATTGCTTTGAGGAGGTGCCTTTCAATGAGGCAAGGAAATAGCTGTGCAGTTTAATTTTTGAAAAGCTTTCCAGACTGTCAATTTTATTGATTTCTTACTCTTCACTTGCTTTCACTTGGTTGACTCTAGCAAGTTTCACACAAGTTGAGAAATCTGTTAGCTGCGAACTTAATGTCAGAGTATTAGGTTAATGTCAGAAATAATTGACTCTGAACATATTCAGATTACAGAGACAGCATAGAACATAGAACATTACAGCGCAGTACAGGCCCTTTGGCCCTCGATGTTGCGCCGACCTGTGAAACCAATCTGAAGCCCTACTAAAGCATTACCTTGAGGATTTCCCAATGCCTCTCAACTCATCTCAGTAAATGGTGGAAGTGAGAAGGACCATATTGGATTTCTGACATACTATTTTATATTGGAATGTTTAACCTGCACCTGAACCTAAAACAACATTGCCTTCCGACATTCCAATTCAATTTCTACTAAGATTCCAGAAGTACTTCCTTCTGAGAGCCTTCCATTGTGTTATCCAACAAAATAGAAAGTCTGTGCACTTTCCTTGAAATTTGTCTCTTAAAACTAGAAAATTTCCAACTTTATTTTGACCTATGAATCTTATGAACACAAGGGGCTGTAAACTGAGCTGCTTTGACTGCATAACAAACAGAGTTCTCACATTTAACTGGAATTATATTCTGAATCTGATAATGCTGATAGAAGAGAACCCATTGGAAGCTTTGTGTTGTTGCCAATGCAAATAAGTAAAACAATGATTTTGTTAAGTACTCAATACATTGGCATACTGCATTAATTACAAAATTCCACCTTATTTTATCTTTGGGATAAGATTAATATCTAATATCTAACATTGTTCATAACACATGCAATTGGACTTACACCAGGAATATCTATTCCAACATTTATTATTTTTCTAAATGATTTCAACAATAATTTATTGTAGTACAGCAAAATTTTCAATGTATCTATCTCCTCTGCATCCTGAAAGAAGTAGTTTAGTTTTGTATTACATGAATATTACATTGCTGAAAGGATTCGTCATCTGCAATAGATCTCATACAATGTTATCATCCATGCCATTAAAGAACATGCTAATCTAGATCAGATTTGTTGCTAGTGTCCTCATCTGACATCCAGGGTCAAGCAACAAAAGCTTCTGGTTAATGGTCGATGCCTGCCCTAAATTAACAATATGACAGGGGTAAAACAGAGGCATGGCAAAACTGTGATGATGCTGTCACTTTAAAAAGGTTATTTTGTCCTTGGGTTTTTTGAAGAGAGGTTGTGAAGGCAGAGGTACAGAAGAGTCCAGGGAGTAACAGTTGCACAATGGAAGGGGAGTGGTGCATTCTCCCAGTTCAGGTTTTTCTAGCTGTTGCAATCAAAAGATGTTTTGAGTACCAGAAGTGTGGCACATTTCAGTAGAGGATTCCTAACTCACATTCTCTGAAATCATAGAATGAAATCCCTACAGTGTAGAAACAGGCCCTTTGGCCCAACAAGTCCACATTGGCCTTCATATCATCCCAACCAGACCCATCTCCCTATAACCCACCTAATCAATACATCCCTATGGGCAATTTAGCATTGCCAATCCACCTAGCCTGCACATCTTTGGACTGTGGGAGCAAACTGGAGCACCTGGAGGAAACCCATGCAGACACGGGGAGAATGTGCAAACTCCACGCAGACAGACACCTGAGAGTGGAACTGAACCTGGGTCCCTGGTGCTGTGAGACAGCAGCGCTAACCACTGAACCACTGTGCACCCCATCCCCACTATCTCTCTCTGTATGTTGTTCCCTCGTGTTTGTAAGAATTGTAAGAACCTTTTTGCTAAGGGGTGTGCATATGAGCTGTTACGATATTGGAACTGTTATGTAATAATAGTTCCTGTGTTGGGTCGGTTAAATTTTTCAATAGTTACGTTATTCTAAATTCCATTTTCTTTTGTTCATGTTTCAAATGTAGTGTTTAAATAAATTCTGTTTTGCTTAAAGCCAACTGATTTGTCCAGTTGCATCTGGAACACTGGAACACCCACTTCACATCTGCCTTTAAAATAAGAAAAAAAATTAGAGACTAGGCTACCTTCTTAAAATGTTTTGAGGGGGGTCTGGCCTGGTGCATAACAAAACCAACAGTGAAAAAATCAGAGATAGTAGGAACTGCAGATGCTGGAGAATCCGAGACAACAAGGTGCAGGGCTGGATGAACACAGCAGGCCAAGCAGCATCATAGGAGCAGAGAGGCTGACGTTTCGGGCCCAGACCCTTCATCAGAAAAGGGGAAGGGGAAGGGGGTTCTGAAATAAATAGGGAGAGAGTGGGAGCGGAAAGAAGATGGATAGAGGAGAGGATAGGTGGAGAGGAAACAAACAGGTCGAAGAGGCGGGGATGGGGCCAGTAAAGGTGAGTGTAGGTGGGGAGTTAGGGAGGGGATAGGTCAGTCCAGGGAGGACGGACAGGTCAAGGGGGCGGGA
>NW_025976079.1:6556-7608 GCF_021869965.1 Rhincodon typus | reverse complement strand
GGGGGGGGACAGTGTAGAGGGAGCGTTACTCTGTATCTAACCCCGTGCTGTCCCTGTTTGATGGGTCGGGGGGTGGTGCAGTGTAGAGGAAGCCTGTGTTACAGTTTAAATCGGACATAGGGGATTGATTCTGCCCTCATTTCCCGACTCCCCCACCCCCCGCCCCTCCTGCCTGCAGTTTGTTTGAGACTATCTTTGAGGAGCCGATCCAGAAGAATGGCCTCCTGGTCCTGACCAGCCAGCGCAGGCTGAAGCGAGCTGTCGATTTCCAGGACAGCAGCGTCCCGCGGAAACGGCGTTCCCGGCTCCGAATGCGGCAGGGAGCCAGAGCTACCGGCTGGAACCGCAGCCTGCGATCGGGAATGAAGGAGCCGCAACTCGAGCTCCTGCTCAAACAGCGACTGGCCGAGCTCGACGCCGCGGCCACCAGCGACGACAGCTAGCTCGCCCACGTGTGGCGGCGCCCCATCACACGCGCACGTGACAGACACACGTGTGTGCTCTCACATGCACTCGCTGTCTCGCTCTCGCGCTGTCCCTCTCACGCCCTCCCTCTCGCTCTGGCCCCCTCACTCACTCACTCGCGCTGTCTCTCTCGTTCACGTTTTCTCTCTCGCTCACCCTCACATGCTCTCATGCTCTTTCTCACGCACCCACATACAGAGACACTCTCTCGCTCTCTCTCACATCCTCTCACTTGTTCTCGCACTCTCACACATTCCCTGACACACACGCGCACGCGCACACAGTCCGAATATCCAGCCTCCTCCTCCGCGCGCACACACGTGCAGCCGTCCTCTGTACAGGTTGAACCTTTTTAAATGAGAAAATATATATTTTCGTAACTCAGTTTTGTACTTGTCACATGTTTTAATGCATCAAAGGCCAGCACCCCGCTGTGGGCACATGGCTTCCCCACCCTCCACCATTCCTCTCCCTGTCCTCCCCACAGACCTCTCGCTCCTCCCTGCTTTGTGTCTCTCTCTCTCTTCCCTTTCTCTCTCGCTCCTCCCCCTTTCTCTATTCCCTCCCACTTTCCTTCTCTCTCTGTC
>NW_025976079.1:4723-6546 GCF_021869965.1 Rhincodon typus | reverse complement strand
CTCTATTCCCTCCCACTTTCCTTCTCTCTCTGTCTCCTCCTCCCCCCTTTTTTCTCTCTGTCTCCTCCTCCCCTTTCTCTATTCCCTCCCACTTTTTTCTCTCTCTATTTCCCCTCCCCCTTTCTCTATTCCCTCCCACTTTCTTTCTCTCTCTCTCCCCTCCCCACTTTTCTCTCTCTCTCTCTCCCCTTCCTGCCTTGTCTGTGTCTCTCGCTCCTCCCCTTTTCTGTATTCTCTCTTTCTCCCTCCTCCCCCTTTCTGTACTCTCTCTCTCTATTCTCTCTCTCTCTCTCTCTCTCTCCCCCCTTTCCTCCCCATCTCTCCCTAACGTCCTGAATCTCCATCGCTGTTCCTGCCTGGGAACCCCCTCCCCACAATTCTAATTTAAATAAAGAACATAACAACAACATTAAATTTCTTTATGGTCTCTGTGTGTGTCTCTGGATGGCTGTGTGTGTGTGCATGTGCGAGAGCGTGAGGGACCATGAACGGGTGTGAGAGAGAGAGAGACAGGGCGTGCACGTGAGAGTGAGAGTGGGTGACACTGTGACTCCCAGTATACTCTGTCGCACCCCCGCCCCCCCAAGTATACAGCCCGTTCTCCCTCGAACGACAAGCCTGACTCGAGACACTCAGGCCCTGCCTTCCCATAACTGGGAGGGAGCGAGCCCTCGCTACAGCATAGCCTCCCCAGAAAGTCTGTGACAATCTGTCGGGGATGTAACCGTAGGAGAGCAGGGGGCCAAGAAAGAGCTGTATCGTTATAGGTAAGCCCAGAAAAGAGAATAAAAGTTTGGGGGGTGGGGTGCGATTCTGGGAAAAAATTCTATCTCGGAGTCCATTTGGAGTGAGCCAAGTGGGAACCAGTCACCCCCTATGGAGGGGGTTTAGGGTTGGCGGTGTTTCATCCTCCTGGAGTTTTGACCCCTTCCAAAGGGATCTTGGGAAGTACTATGAACATGGAGAAGGAATGAGAGAACTGCTTTGGTCGCTTATAGAGCTGTGCAGCATGGAAACCGCGCTGGTCGGACATCCCGAATAAACCTAGTCCCGTTTCCCAGCCTCTCAGCGCCTGAAGATGGGTTCCGGCCGGAAACATCGACTTCCCTGCTCCTCCGATGCTGTCTGACCTGCTGTGTTTTCCTGGCTCCGCATGTTTTGGCTCTAGTTTCCAGCGTCTGTAGTCCTTTCCAGAAAGGTAAACAGTGTGCCAGCTATGTCCCGGAGACTTCTGAATTGAGTTGTAGCGGTGGTTCGTAGCTGTGTAGCTCATTCCGATGATGCACAGGAAGACAGGAGTAGGGGACCTGGACAACGGGTTGGCTTAATGATACAATCAGCCAAAAACCGAGCTTAGAAAATTGCGGATAAAGCCGAGGACAGCGAAACTGACTACTCGAACGAAATTGCCTGTCCCTAAAACTAAATGAGGAATCGAGGTGACGCAGTGCGGAGCTGGATGGACACAGCAGGCCAGGCAGTATCAGAGGAGCAGGAAAGCTGACGTTTCGGGTCGGGACCCTTCTTCAGAAAATTGAGAGACGTTTTCTTTTTAAGTTTTGAAAGGGGGGAGCGAGCGGCTGTAATTGATTTGGATTCTCAGGAGGGATTTGAGTGCCGCACATCAGGGAACTCGATTAAAGCCCATGGTGTATATGAGCAGGATTGACTTGATGAAGAAGGCGCACGTGGGGGTAAACGTTGCCGTTAAACTCTTAAGTTTAGCTGAAGGATTGCCGCCTGCTTTAAAAGCAAGTTGCTCGATTTGTAAATTTTCTTTCCGCAGCTGCTGGCTCAAAGGCGAAGGGGAAATTCTAGTTCGA
>NW_025976079.1:4030-4623 GCF_021869965.1 Rhincodon typus | reverse complement strand
TCAAAGGCGAAGGGGAAATTCTAGTTCGAGCTGAGTACGGGCCAGCTTCAGTGTCCAAGGGGTTGCGCGTGTGTCCCGCGCATTCTCTCTCGGACTTGCTCTGTACCTTTCACGCTCGCTCTCACTCACTCTCTCCCGCTCTCGCTTACTCTCACGCTCTCTCTCTCGCTCACTCACAATCTCTCTCGCTCACTCTCAATCTCTCTCGCTCGCTCACTCAATCTCTCTCGCTCACTCACAATCTCTCTCGCTCACTCTCAATCTCTCTCGCTCACTCACAATCTCTCGCCTACTCTCAATCTCTCTCGCTCACTCTCAATCTCTCTCGCTCACTCTCTCTCTCTCGCTCACTCACTCTCTCTCTCGCTCACTCTCTCTCTCTCTCTCTCGCTCACTCTCAATCTCTCAATCTCTCTCTCGCTCACTCTCAATCTCTCTCTCGATCTCTCTTGCTCTCTCAATCTCTCTCTCGATCTCTCTTGCTCTCACAATCTCTCTCGCTCACTCAATCTCTCTCTCAGTCTCTCTCTCACTCACTCTCAATCTCTCTCAATCTCTCTCGCTCTCTCTCAATCTCTCTCTCTCGCTCTCCC
>NW_025976079.1:2627-3530 GCF_021869965.1 Rhincodon typus | reverse complement strand
GTTTCGCGTTTACCGACCTGCCAGACATCGATCTACAAACCAAACCAACCACAACCCCCCCACAACTGAGCATCGTTTCGGTACCTGCCACCCCCCGCAACCCCACAAGACCCCACCCCCGAAAATTTTCAGCTTGGCGAATCGTCCCAGCTACGTTTGCCATTCCTGATGGCTTGCTGGAAACCCCGGACGCTAAAATCTCCCGCCTTTCGGGCTCTCAGTCACCCAGATCCCTCTGCGCCTCCCATCTCACCCCCGCACACCCCCACTCGCCTCCAATCTCCGACCTCTGTTCAGTTAAGCTGCACCTTTTCCTATCCTTCCACACCAAGGGCTGAGAGGCGGGTGGCCACAAAGGATGCGCTAAACACGGATTTGCATGGAGCAAAGAACGGGAGGGGGGGTTCGGGGGATCGGGAGTGGGGGTAAAGCTGAACAGGAGCGAACACGGTGGGGGGAGCTGAAATCTGGGCAAGGTCTTCAGAGAGGGGCGATCGTACACAACGGAGGTGCCAGAGATCAGGTTAATCCCATCTCCGCTACCACCACACCGCCCCCCCACCCCCCCCGCCCCACCCCCGACACCAGGAGTTGGATATCTCACACTCTGCTTTCGCAAAAGCTCCTATTGGAGGCGAGATACACACAGGACAGGGAGGAGCATCATACGGGCTGAGAGGAAGGGGGAACGGAGATAGGGAGGGAGGGACTTGTACAGGAGGGTGAGAATTGTAGGGGGCTGGAGGAGGTGACGGAGATAGGGAGGGAGGGACTTGTACAGGAGGGTGAGAATTGTAGGGGGCTGGAGGAGGAGGTGACGGAGATAGGGAGGGAGGGATTTGAACAGGAGGGTGAGGATTGTAGGGGGCTGGAGGAGGAGGTGACGGAGATAGGGAGGGAGGG
>NW_025976079.1:0-2527 GCF_021869965.1 Rhincodon typus | reverse complement strand
GGGTTGTAGGGGGCTGGAGGAGGTGACGGAGATAGGGAGGGAGGGATATGTAAGGAGGAAGTCAGGGTTGGGGGTTGGGGGTTTGCTGCAGAGTTATTGACTTCACAAAAGCCTCTGACCCTCCGCCCATGACCTCACCCTGGCCTCCAGGGTCTGGAGGGGTTGGGGAGTAAGAAGAGGGTTGTTGGAGGAAGGGACAGGGTTTACGGATGGCTTCCCGGATCCCAAGATGGCCAGTGGATCGCCCTTGTTTCTGAAGCAGACATTGGCTCTGTGGCAAGTCCTGGACTCATCCTGACAGTGATCGGTACGTCAAGTCCCCTAGAGTATATCCGTCTCCCTCCGACAGTGCGGCGCTCCCTCAGTACTGGCACTGGGAGGGAAGGAGGGAGGGAGGGAGGGAGTGTCGGCCTGGATTATGGAGCTCAAGTCCTTAAGAGTGATGGTAAATTGCAGAGCCTCTTCCTGGGACAACCACGTCCCCTTGATGCTGAATCCTTAGGAGTGTAGATCCCACCAATGGCTGTGCCTGGAGGTTTCGAGAGCGAACACAAACAGAGGAAGAGATGGGATTTTGCGCCAATTTGATTGGCACCTGGGCAAACAGTCCCGCGCCAGCTAGCCTTGGTTCTGTCCCGACTGGGCCCCAGTGCCCCGGGGGGATACGGCCAGCACAGGGGAAGAGGTAGCAACTTGGGTCTTGGATCCCCGTCTTCCTGTTCCAATCCTTCACCGTTGCGTCCCTCGGTTCAGTAACAGGCTATCAGGGAAATGACGGCGAACTCGTCTTCCGTATTCGAGTTGTGTCCAACTGTCGCTCCCGTGTTCAGCTTCATCGTTCTCGGAGGGAGAGGGTCCTAAATATGGCATAGCGCTACACCAGTCTTGAGGAGATTCCCCCTTCACTGAATGGTCTTGCCCACCTCGCCAATGGCTAGAAGACCAAAATGGCACCCACGTTGTCCTGTCTGGAATTAGGGTAGGCAGGAGGTGAGAGATGGTGGGGTGGGGATGGTTTCAATCCATAGCTGTGTACCCAACTGTCACCCACCCCCCACACACACCCTCTCCTTCTGCAGGTTTTTCTTTTGGGTGACGTTGGTGATGCCATCCAGTTCTTCATGGTCGTCACTCATCAGGGGCACTCCTCCTGCATCGAGGGTTTTTGTTTGGATGGCGGGAAGGTAGTTCACCACGGCTGCCGGATGGACAGGCGAGGCAGAGGTGCCCGTTCAACCGGATCGGACGAGGGATGGTTGGCGTCTTGGCACTGTTCGCCCCTTGGGAGTGGGCATCCTCCCATTTGCCCATTTTCGGAGCAGAACCCCCCCGAGTGGGGGCTGGGGAGGTAAAATGTGATTCGTAACAGAGGAAGTTCGGTGGAGGAAAGAGGAAATTTTTCCCTTTTGCAACTGAGTGGGAAAATGGCCAATTGGCCAAAACAAAATGGCGGCTCTCCCCCCAAAACCCTTCACCTTCCAGCTTCACATTCAAATCCCAACCGTCGCCACCCTTTTGACTGACAGCCGGCCTGACCAATGGAGGCCCAGGGTGGATTGTGATTGACGTGCCCCAGCCACCAATGGGAAGCGAGCGGCGGGCGTTGCCCGGATGCCGGCTGTGACGGACTTGCTGCCCCCGCCAATGGGAAGGGCGCGGCCGGTGCAAAGGCCCGTCCGCCCGTTGTGATTGACGTGCCGCCGCCGCCGCCAATAGGAAGGGCGCTGCGGGCACGGCGCGGGCGCGGATTGCGATTGACGTGACGTCCGCACCAATGGGAAGGGAGCGGCGGGCGTTGCCCGGATGCCTGTTGTGACGGACGTGCCGCCGCCGCCAATGGGAACGGAGCGTAGGGCGTTTCCCTTGTGTCGGCTGTGATTGACGTGCCTCCGCCACCAAAGGAATGGGAGCAACGGGCGTTGCCCGGATGCCGGTTGTGACGGACGTGCCACCCCCGCCAATAGAAAGCGGGGTTGGGCGGGCCCCACCGCGGTGACCTCTGGGAGGAACCGACGTTTTATAAGGCCGTGCAGGTCGGCGGGCACTTCCTGTCTGGCCCCGGCTGCTGTGGGGGAAGATTCTCCTCCTCTTCCTGCCTGGCCTCCCTCCCCCATGAGCCCCAGCCCCAGGTTAATTGTTTGAAATCCCAACTTCCCCAAACCATGCAGTAATAGGTAATACTTCAGGACAAGAGTTGGGGGTTGGAAAAGAAATAACTTCTTTTTGTACAGACTTTAGAAACAAGAATCCCCAGAAAAGAGACAGATTTAAACCTTATATTTGGTGGAGATGTGCAAAGGAACAGCCAGTCCCCTTCCCCTTTTATTTCCATTACTTTTAAACTCATATTAAAAAAGACCACCCCCATGCCTTATACATTTTGTATAAATGATTTAAAAGGACCACTCCCTTTAATGGGGGGGGGGGATGACACAGATTTAAAGGGATCCCCTACAATTACCTCTTTTTTTCAGATTTATAGGGACCTCACACATTTATTTGGGTTTGAAGGAGCTGGTGTGTGTTG
>NW_025976078.1:0-7608 GCF_021869965.1 Rhincodon typus | reverse complement strand
TACACTCACCTTTATTGGCTCCATCCCCACCTCTTTGACCGGTCTGTCTCCTCTCCACCTATCTTCTCCTCTATCCATCTTCTATCCACCTCCCCCTCTCTCCCTATTTATTTCAGAACCCCCTTCCCCTCGCCCATTTCTGATGAAGGGTCTAGGCCCGAACCGTCAGCCTTCCTGCTCCTCTGATGCTGCTTGGCCTGCTGTGTTCATCCAGCTCTACACCTTGTTATCTCAGATTCTCCAGCATCTGCAGTTCCTACTATCTCTGGAATAATTGAACATGTTTGGAGCTGTCGCTGATACAGTAAGCAACTGTGGGCCGCACTCCGTCCCCCTACTGTCAGTCAATAAAGCCCAGGCCCATGTTATAAACTGAAGGAAGACGAGTCAACTCTCAAAATTCACCCTCAGGAACTTTCCGGAATGATTGTCAACTCTTCCTGTGGAATTTGCCAAAAATGAACAGGAATCTCTTCAGCTTCGTCAAATTCTTAATGCCCTTGGCAACACGCCCTGTGATCTGGGACGATAGCGTAGAGAAAATGTGCAATATACAAGATTTTAAAATCAGTTCAGAGCTTTTTTACATTTAGAACTAGAGGGAGATTTGCACTCCACGTGAACTCTCAGTTTTAAGATGAAGGGCAACGGGATTTAAAACTGAGATGAGGAGGAATTACTTCATAGATTCATTGATTCATGGAAACAGGCCCTTCAGTCCAACTCGTCCATGCTGACCAAACATCCCAATCTGACCTAGTCCCATTTGCCAGCATTCGGCTCATATCCCTCTAAACCTTCCTAATCATAGACCCATCCAGATGCCTTTTAAATGTTGTAATTGTACCAGCCTCCACCACTTCCTCTGGCAGCTCGTTCCATACACGCACCACCCTCTGTGTGACAATGTAGCCCCTTAAGTCCCTTTTAAATCTTTCTCCTCTCACCTTAAACCCTCTAGTTTTGGACTCCCTTACCCTGGGGGAAAGACCTTGGCTATTCACCCTATCCACGCCCCTCATGATTTTATAAACCTCTATAAGGTCACCCCTCAGCCTCTGACGCTCCAGGGAAAACAGTCCCAGCCTATTCAGCCTCTCCCTGTAGCACAAACCCTCCGACCCTGGCAACATCCTTGTAAATCTTTTCTGAACCCTTTCAATTTTGCAACATCCTTCCTATGGCAGGGAGACCAGAATTGCACACAGTATTCCAACAGTGGCCCTAACCAATGTCCTGTACAGCTTCAACATGATCCTCCCAACTCCTATACTCAATACACTGACTAATAAAGACAAGCGTACCAAACACCTTCTTCACCGCCCCGTCTACCTGCGACTCCACCTTTAATGAACTATGAACCTGCACCCAAGGTCTCTTTGTGCTCTCGAAGGGTGGTGAATCTGTAGAATTCACTTCCGCAGAGTACTGGGGCCCTGAGTAAATTGAAAAAGTTGAAAGTGACATTTCCTTGCTTCCCCTTGCTACAACGGCTGCTACTTTCTGATGCCCATCCTACTTGCTGTACTGGTTTCTCACATGTGTCTTTCAGAGATTCTCGTCTTGAGAATTGAATGGATTGGGTGATCTCCTGTGATTATATATTGATCTTCTCTCAGGATTGACCTGTGCTGCTTCTCAAACTCTGCTCCATTCACCCACTGAATGGCTTGCTACGGAGCTGTCCTCTTGCAGCAATTCCGTCTCTTATAAATTCTGACTTTAAAACACTATAGTCACATTTCTCCACTCATCTGTAGAGATCGTTAATTCAATTATATCTGGATTCTCATGGGTGCTGAACTCTTACATTAAATCTCGTTTTTAACAATAGCTTTACTTGTTAGAATCATAGAATCCCTACAGTGTGGAAGCAGGCCATTCAGCCCATCAAGTCTACACCAACCTTCTAAAGAGCATCCCACCAAATCCCTGTAACTCCCCATTTCCCATGACCAGTCCACCCTAGCCTGCACATCTTTGGACTGTGGGAGGAAACCGGAGCACCCGGAGGAAACCCACACAGACACGGGGAGAATGTGCAAACTCCACACAGACAGTCACGCGAGGGTGGAATCGAACCCGGGTCCCTGGCGCTGTGAGGCTGCAATGTGAATCACTGAGCCACTGCATTTGTTCTAAAGTTAACATACTTGTCATTTCAGTACTTCTTCAAAAATATCTGTCACTTCTTTACCTTTTGGCAAACTCTAGCATCATCAGCTATACTCCCAATTGTACATAGACAATCATTAACTTGTTCAGCTTCTGATTTAGTAACTAGTTTGGAAGCTATTTACTTCTTCCAATTTTCTAAGGCTGAAGCAAGTTTACCCCTTCTCCACCTGGAATTTCAACTTTCCTTATAGAGCCTCCATGTCTATTCACTCACCAGCTGCCTCAGGACCACTCTGACCAATCACTGGTGCCCAACGAAATCTGCCTCGGAATGGCTAATAGGCCAGCTCCTCGATCACTCCTGCTGTTGTGCATCACCTAGTCAGATCTGAAATGTTTTCTCTTACCATCACCTGTAGAATCTGTCATGAATCTGGACCCAAGATTCTCTGCTGGAGGGCTCTCAAATGTTCTCTGGCTACTTTCTGCACAGCCATCTCCTGAGCGCTGTTTCTTAAGAATCTTCCGACTTCCACCGCTGCTAGCGTGGAACAGGCAGCTAAGTGTGGCCTGTACCTCTGCAACCATGTCTTTACCACTGAATTGAATTGAGTTGAATTAGCTTCATTGTCACATGCTCAGATGAGTACAGTGGAGAGTTTACAAGTCGCCACTTACAGTGCTGTCTGAGGTATAAAGGTGCCTAGGTACAAGCCTTAGTTATAGACTAGAGAAATGAAGAGGAAAGGAAATTACAATACAACTATACACAGTGTAACCATAGGTCAGGAGAACAAGGGGCAAAGTTAAGAAGACAAACATCACAGTCTCTCTCATTTTCTGAAGAAGGGTCCCGACCCGAAACGTCAGCTTTCCTGCTCCCCTGATGCTGCCTGGCCTGCTGTGTTCATCCAGTTCCTCACACTGTGTTATCTCAGTCTCTCTCCAAAGGCTGCCTGTGGCTAACCAGCGCAGGGGGCCTGTATGTGGTCTGATGGCTGGCTTCCATCACTGTCTGCACAGGGCTGCGGGTTGCTGGTACCAGGCCACCATGTTGTACGATCAGTTCGGTAAATTTGCTGCCAGCATCATCTTTCTTGTCAAGATCTACAGAACCCACCTGGTCGAAGATGGGAGACATGGACCATCACAGTGGTCTGGTGGATAAGCCTCTTGTCTGAAATGAAATGTACTTTATTGGTTAGATAGACCTTAGGTTTAGGGTAAAAGTTTGGCACAACATCGTGGGCCGAAGGGCCTGTACTGTGCTGTACTGCTCTATGTTCTATGTTCTATGTTCTTTATTGCAGGGCACTAACTATATAAAAGTGATGTTGTCTGATAAGAACATTTTTCTGAGGGCTATCCCAAGAGTAAGCTCCTTATCCTTTGAAGTCCTAACCTTTCTTGCACCAAGTCCCTTTGAGTGGGTGGTGTTAACACATTCAGACCCTTCCACCTTTAGCCAGCGCTGACTTCGACACAAACCAAACAGGAGCAGGACAGAAATCTGACCCGGAATTTGATTTCCCCCTCAACTGGAGAGGGGTCAGAAAAGATTTACCAGGATGTTGCCGGGTATGGAGAGTTTGAAGTTATAAGGAGAGGCTGGGACTTTATTCACTGGAGCGTAGGAGGCTAAGGGCTGACCTTATAGAGGTTTATAAAATCATGAGGGGCATGGATAGGGTGCATAGCCAAGGTCTTTCCCCCAGGGTGGGGGGGTTTGAAACTAAGGGGCATATTTTTAAGGTGAGAGGGGAAAGATTTCAAAAAAAGGACATGAAGGGCAACTTTTTAACACAGAGGGTGGTTCGTGTGTGGAATGAACTTCCAGAGGAAATGGTGGACATGGATACAATTAACATGTTTAAAAGATATTTGGATAAGTACATGATGAGGAAAGGTTTGGTGGGATATGGACTAAGTGCAGGTGGGACTGGTTTAGTTTGGAGTTGTGGTCAGCATGGACTGGATGGACCAAAGGGTCTGTTTCCATGCTGGACGAGTCTATGATTACCAGGCCGGAGGCAAAAGAGGAAACTAAGATTGAGAGCTCTTCATGGTAAACTCAGCTGGTGCAGCAATTGAACCTACGTTGACAGTATCAGTTTGTATCACAAACCAACCATCCAGCCAACTGAGCTAAAACAACAACTGAATTATCCTGCAGAAAGTTGCAGTTGAATCTGCTAGTAGCGCCCTTTCAGGCTGCACATTCCCCTAGATCACAACTACCCTCCATTTCTTAAAAACAAAACATTCTCACTTCCCACCTATAGACAAAACTAATTATTTCCTTTGCTGGGGGAGGCAATGGTCAAGTGGAATTATCATTTGACTATTAATCCAGAGACGCAGGTAATGTTCTGGGCATCCAGGCTCGAATCCCACCACAGCAGATGTTGGAATTTGAATTCTACAAAAATCTGCAAGTTAGATTCATCATCTAATGATGGCCATGAATCTGTTGTCGATTGTCAGGAAAAAAAAACCCATCTGGTTCACTAATGCCCTTTAGGGAAGGAAACTGCCATCCTTACCTGGTCTGGCCTACATGTGACTCCAGACCCACAGCAATGTGACTGACTCTAAACTGCCCACTGGGCAATTAGGGATGGGCAATAAATGCTGCTTAACCAGCGAAAACCTCATCCCGTGGATGAATTAAAAAAAAGTACTGAGTGGCCCTCAGTACTGACCATCCAACAGTATTGAGGAAGTGCTGCACTGTCGGCGGGTCGGCGCTGAGGGAGCGCTGCGCTGTCAGAGGGTCAGTACTGAGGGAGCACCGCGCTGTCGGAGGGTCAGCGCTGAGGGAGCGCCACACTGTCGGAGGGTCAGCGCTGAGGGAGTGCCGCACTGTCGGAGGGTCAGTGCTGAGGGAGCGCCGTGCTGTTGGAGGGTCAGCGCTGAGGGAGCGCCGTGCTGTCAGAGGGTCAGTGCTGAGGGAGCGCTATGCTGTCGGAGGGTCAGTGCTGAGGGAGTGCCGCAGTGTCGGAGGGTCAGCGCTGAGCGAGCGCCGCGCTGTCGGAGGGTCAGTGCTGAGGGAGCGCCGCACTTTTGGAAGGTTACTGTTTTAAGTGAGACCGTAAACTGGCTGCCCATCAGTGTGAGTATATACACTCCTGTTGGAAGGAGACTGGGTGAGGTCTGTAACATTACTGCAGTAAAAACAATTCAAAAGTGCATTGTCAATGTTAAGTCATTTGAGACTGTCTGAATATCCTGGAAGGAACTATAGACAAGAAATGATAAACACTGTAAGCTCTAATGTAAATACGTTAATATTATTGTGGATACTGATGTTATTGAAGACTTATGGAAACATTTATGCAACTGAGGATGTGTTTATCAAACCATGTCCAACTCCTTCAGCTAAATTCACATTGCTATTGAGAGTTTATATTCTTCATTCAGTCATCATTTTTAAAGCAATAATATCAGAAAAGAACAGTGCTATTAAAGGTTACATGAATGTTGTGGAATTTGTAGCATCAGCTTGAATGTATTCAAAATGTTCTGACATATATTAAGAGCATTCAGCCTCTATGTTCTGGGCTTTCTGAGTTCAGATGTTGTGATGACAAACTCTGTATGAACACTGTACAAAGCTGTGGGGAGCTTAGACTGAAATCCCATCAATTGCTGTGGTTTATGTACCCTCAGCATTAGCCTACACCTCTGTTCAGTGACATTTCTGCTGGCTATTGAATGGTGGAACGAGCTCCAGAAGTCCGAATGATCCACTCCAAATCCTTTTCACACCTTTGAATAAGATGAAGGCTCTCAGCTACGTTTTACACATCGAACTCTCTGGAACGTGATAGATGTGCCCTATTCATAACCTTCATCATAACTGTCAGATGATGCATTCACTAGGCTTTTCCTGGCAATTTCCAAGAAATCCAGATGAGATTGTATTGTGTTGTTTTCTTCGCTTCTGAGAATTTTGTTTCTGACACATGGAGAAAATATCTATGCCCAAACTGACATTGGCTTGAATTCATTTAAGCAAGTCTGAGGGTTCCCAGGAGGGCTGTGAAACACCCAGAGGTTTAGGATAAAAACCCAGAGAAATTCTCCCTGCGTTTTCAATCTTATTACACAGTGATATTCCCTCTCTCCCCACACCATCCTTCACACTAAGTTTAAAACCATCCCCTGCAGCACTGGTGAATAACCCTCAAGGAACTCAGTCCCAACTCTGTTAAGGTGCAGTTGTATTTGCTGCTAACAGCTTTATACATCTCCCAAATTGCTTGACAGGATGTGGACCTCGTGGGCCAGGCCCACTATTTATTATCCATCCCTAATTGCCCCTGAAGAGGGTAATGGTGAACCAGCATCTTGCACCACTGCAGTGGCATGGGGACTACCCCCAGTGCTTTGAGAGCGGGAGTTCGACGATTAAAAACCGAAAGAGCTGCAGAAACAAAAGCGGAAGTTGCTGGGAGAACTCAGCAGGGTCGGGCAGCATCTGTGGAGAGAAATCAAGAGTTAACATTTCAGGTCTCAGTTCCCCCGAGAAAATGTTAACATTTTTTCCTGTATCAATCACCGTGTAATTGCAGGCTTCAGCCACTGGATGGTGGCATGGGGCAAGTTTTCCGTGAACTTCACACCCAACGCAGGAACTACACACAGAAAGAGAAATTGCTGGAAAAACTCAGCAGGGTCTGGCAGCTTCTGTGGACAGAAATCAGAGTTAACGTTCCGGGCTTGGTGACCCTTCCTCAGAATGGCACCATGTTATTTTTTAAACAGGTTGCAGAAATTGACCGTCGGCAGTGCCTTGATGGATTTATTGGGATGAAAGAAAAACACACCCTTTGTGACCTTTTCTCAATCATGCCCCCCCTGCCCCCGATGCCAATGGCTAATGTTCAACACCAAGGGTACGAAGCACCCACAGACTACAGGGTCCCGAAACCTAGTGAGGTCCAAATTTGAGGAATAGGCCTGGGAATGGCTCGGAATGGCCGAGGCTAGCCCACTGTGCTAGTGTCCTGAGCCGATTCCACACACTGTCCATTTTGACTGACCTGGGGTCAGAGTCACAGAAAGGTTACCTACTCTCCCCAGGCAGGCAGGTGGATTGGAATTACTAAGAGCCTCCTTAAGTGGGGATTAAGGAGCCCGGCTGACAGGTTAGGGCCAAACTGTCTTTGCTCACTTGGCCAAGGCACCCTGTAGGGGCTCTCCTCATCACCCATCAGAGCAGAAGAGGCCATCCAGCCCATCGAATCCAATTTGATATGATTTATTATTGTCACATATACCTAGCTACAGTGAAAAGTTTTATTTTGCGTGCAGTACAGGCAGACCATACCATACAAAGTACATTGGGGGAATCGAACAGAGCAAGGAATACAATGTTATAGCTGCAGAGAAGGTGCACAGAGAGCAAGATCTACATTAGATTGGAGATTTGAGAGGCCCATTCAGAAACCTGATAGCAGCGGGGAAGAAACTGTTCTTGAATCTGTT
>NW_025976077.1:0-7608 GCF_021869965.1 Rhincodon typus | reverse complement strand
AGAGATGGAGACAGAGAGGTCCAGGAAGGAGAGAGAGGTATTAGAGATGGTCCAGGTGAACTTAAGGTTGGGGTGGAAGGTGTTGGTGAAGTGGATGAACTGTTCGAGCTCCTCGTGGGTACACAAGGTGGCGCCGATACAGTCATCAATGTAATGGAGGAAGAGGTGGGGTTTAGGGCCAGTGTAGGTACGGAAGAGGGACTGTTCCACGTAACCTACAAAGAGGCAGGCATAGTTTGGGCCCATGCGGGTACCCATGGCCATCCCCTTTGTCTGTAGGAAGTGGGAGGAATTGAAAGAGAAGTTGTTGAGGGTGAGGACGAGTTCGGCTAAGCGGATGAGGGTGTCAGTGGAGGGGGATTGGTCGGGCCTGCGGGACAGGAAGAAGCAGAGGGCCTTTAGGCCATTTGTATGGGGAATGCAGGTGTTTAGGGACTGGACGTCCATGGTAAAGATGAGGTGTTGGGGACCGGGCAATTGGAAGTTCTGGAGGAGGTAGAGGGCGTGGGTGGTGTCATGGATGTAGGTAGTGAGTTCCTGGACCAAGGGGGAGAAAATGGAGGCTTTTTTGTTATGTACAGTTCACCTGCTTTAAGTGTAGTGGTTTGTTGATATCAGGCTGGTGAAAACCAGCTCTACATACCTAATCTTGTGGAAATTTCACCCTACCTGATTCCTGATCCCTGCACAATTGAGATGTGTGATAACTTGATGTAGAAGATCCTTTCTTTTACCTTTGAGAAACCTTTCTGAAAATTGGTGTAGTTCAGCTTCTTTCATGGAGATATTATTTCTTGGTGAGCCAGTTAGCATGCTTGTTGGAAATGGAGCACCATCATTAATATGATAGGAAAGCTTTTGTTTTTTCACGCTTCAGGTAGTTTGTTAGAGGTAATATTAAATGACATTTTTAGAAGAATTCATTCTCAAAACGATTACAATGTTTAAAGGACATTTGGATAAGTACATGAATAGGAAAAGTTTGGAGGGATATGGGCCACAAGCAGGTGGGACTAGTTTAGTTTGGGATTATGTTCGGGATAGACTGGTTGGACCGAAGGGTCTGTTTCCGTGCTGTATGACTCCTTGAGGTCTTTGCTATGAAAGCCACCATGTATTGACCATTTCTATTGGTCTGAAGAATATGGGACAAGTGCAGGAAATTGGGATTAGCACACTTTTAGTGGTAGTTATGTTGGTGCAGACTCAATGGGCCAAAGGGTCTTTTCTGCACTGTATGAATCTATGAATCTTGAACCATTTTGATTCAACGTACAGGCTCACATGACCATGTGAGGGAGAAAATTAAAAGCCAATCACATTTCTGAGGGGTGGGAGTCACATCCAATCAGATAAGGAAGACTCATTTCTTTTCCTAAAGGACATTGTGAAGCTCTTTGGACTAGTCAAACAACCCAGTAACTTTCAATGATAGCAGGCTGTAATTTTCAAACTGACGTCTTATTCTCCAACTGCTATGGAGGGATTTGAATCCAAAATTCTGGAGCTGAAGATTGTGGGTCCCTGAGGAGTTGATGGTGAGGGTGGGGAGAGAGATGTGCCTGAAAATTGGTCCTGGCTGTGCGGGAATTCTATCAAATTTCGACTGAATTCTGCTCAGAGAATACAACAGTGAGTGGATCTCCTGCCCCACCCCTGACCATATGAAAAGATGTATTCAGTGGGATAGGTTCATGTTTCTGTTTAACATTCTTCCTTAAACACTGTGAGGCTTTGCAGCAGAAGTAGACTATGTGGCCCATCAGATCTCGTTTGCCATTCATTGAGATCATAGCTGAACTGATAATCCTCAACTCCATGTTCCTGTCTTTTCACCATAATTATTGATAAACCTACTCCTTGAAAATCTCTAGCACAGCTTTGAATATACACAATCGCTGCCTGCCACTCAGAAAAAGATCCGTTTATCTCTATGCTGTTTCCTGTCTGCCAACCAGTTCTCGATCTATTTCAGTACATGACGTCTAATCCCATGTGCTCTAATTTTGCAGTCTAATCTCTTACGATGGTACCTTGTGAAAAGCTGCCTGAAAGGTAAAGTAAATCACATCCACTGGATCCCGCCTTATCAACTCAACCAGTACATTAATCAAGTATGGCTTATCCTTCATAAACCTTCCATATACTCTATTCGCTTTGACATGAAGGCCAATAATTCATTTTCTTTGCCCATGACCCATTGAACTTGGATGCTAGATTTTTGTGATTATGCACGAAGCTCCCTCCCATCCCTCTCTGCTGTAGCTTCCTGCAGTCTTTCACCATTTAAGTAATATTCAGCTCCTCTATTCTCAGTGCCAAAATGCATAAACTCACATTATGTTCCACATGCCAAGATTTTCCCCACCTAACCTGTCTGTATCCCTCTGTGTTACAGCTTGCTTTCCCACCTTTTTTTTTGGGTCATCCTTAAGCTTGGTGATAGTCCATTCACCTTGCTCGTCCATGTCATTAATATATACTGTAAATAATTGTGGCCTCAGCACTGTTCCCTGTGGCACTCCACTAGTTACAGGTTACCATCCTGAAAATGCACCACTTATATCAACTCTGTCTTCTGTCAATTAGGCAATTTCTATCCTTGCTAATATATTATCTCAATGCCATGGGCTCTTATCTTGTGAAGTAGCCTCACCTTATCAAACACCTTTTGGAAATCCAAATATATTACATCTGCTGTTCCCCTTTATCTATCCTGTTTGTTACTTCTTCAAAGAATTCTAATAAAATTGTTGGGCAGGATTTCTCCTTTAAGAAATCATGCTGACTCTGCTTGATCATACTATGTATTTCTCAATGCTCTATTACATCCTTTACAACAGACTGTGCACTTTCCCAATGACAGATATTAATCTAACTGGCATATAGTTGCCTGTTTTTGTCTCCTACCTTTTTTAAATAACAGTGATGTATTGGCAACTTTCCAACTGGCCGGGACTTTCCAGAATGTAGGGAGTATCCGTTATCTCTGTAGCTATTTCCTCTACTATCTTAAAATGCATCCAAGTCAATTTATAAGAATCTTTTGATTCTGGAAAAGTCCCGGGGGACTAGACAACTGCAAATGTATCGCTATTATTCAAAATGGAAGGAGATGAAAAAGGTCACTTCGTTTAATATGTCATTGAAAAATATTATTCTATTATTGTTACATTGTTATCAATGTTCTAGGAAACTCCCCAGATACACTTTATAAATTCTTCCTCATGGCTATCCTGTTGATTTGATTTTCCAAATCTACAGGAAGATTAAAATTCCCCATGATTAATATACTGCTTTTTTTATATGCCTTCATTACCTCCTGACTTATTCTCTGTTATACAATGTAGCTACCATTAGACAACTTATAGACTACTCCCACCAGTACCATCTTCCCCTTGTTGTTTCTCGCCTGCATCGGTTCAGATTAAACATCTTCTAATCCAAGATCATTTCTTGCTGCCATACTTACTCTATCTTGTACTGACAAAGCTACACCACCCCCATTGCCTTCCTGCGTGTCCTTTTATAAAGTCACAAACCCCTTATATGTAGTTCTCAACTTTGATCTCATTGCAACCACGTCTCTCAGGAAAGAGTTACCGAGTTGTAAAAATATGCTGGGACTTTTTTCACTGAGGGTAGGAGGTTGAGGGTGACCTTGTAGAGGTTTATAAAATTATGCCCCATGGGGGGCATAGATAAGGTGAATAGCAAAGGTCTTTTTTCTAAGGCAGGACAGTTCAAAACTAGGGAGCAAATTTTTATGATGAGCGGAGAAAGATTTACAAAGGACACAAGGGGCAACTTTTTTACACAGAGAATGGTTAGTGTGTAGAAATGAACTGCCAGAGAAAGTGGTGAATGCAGCTACAGTTACAACATTTAAAAGACATTTGGATAAGATCATGAATAGGAGAGGTTTGGAGGGATATGGGCCAAGTGCAGGAAAATGGGACTTGTTCAGTTTGGGAAAATGGTTGGCATGGACTTTTTAGACTAAAGGGGCTGTTTCCATATTGTATGACTCTATGACTGGAAGATTGGTACCCATCAACCTCTATCTGTCCTTTTAATTTTTGTATTTAGTTCTGAACACTGTGCACGTTCAGGTAAAGAGACACTAATTTTGCCTTATTACCTTGGTTCCCCGTTGACTCTACTGCTATTTTCCCGTCTATTTACACTCTGTCCCTATCTGGCCCACTCTCACTATTGTAATTCAAATAGCTGTGGTGCCATAATCCTTTTGCTTTGTAAGCCTACGTTCCCCATCTCCCAAACCCTCCCTGCACCTGATTAGTTTAAAGCCCTCTCTACACCCTGGAAGGGTCTGCAGGGAACTGTGTAACTGCAACGTTTTTGGATTTACTGCACTTATCCTGGAATGCCTGCTTTGACAGTATTGCATTCTAATTTACAGTGCTTTCTACCATGTCCCAAAGCTTATTAAAACCCACACTGTCTGTTCTGAAGTGTGGTCACTGTTATATGTAAGAAATAGAACAACCAATTTACTCACATTAGGTCTGACAAATGGTGAAGAAATAGCCCTTTAAATCTGTCTGTGGGAAAAGTTGGCATGTGATGCCTGGTAGCTGCCTCCATGCAAGGAATGGGCATTCACTGCCCAGCTGTGGGGGCACAGTGTGATTTAAACATCAAGAGCATCAGCAGGAGTATTGCTTCTTAACCTTTTATCTCCTTGTTCCAAGACCCAGCTACTTCTGCCAAATGGAAATGCTGCTTTTCCTTTCTCCTGCTCATCTGTGAAGCTTTGGTTCTGTCCTCTCTCTTTTCCATACAATGGGGAACTGGTGGAAAGTATGTGCAGCCAAAGATGTGCAGGTTAGGTGGATTGGCCATGCTAAATTGCCTGTAGTGTCCAGGGATGTGCAGGCTAGGTAGGTGAGCCATGGGAAACGCAGGGTTACAGGGATAAGGTAGGGAGGGTGAGTCTAGGTGGGATGCTCTTCATAGGGTCAGTGTGGACTCAATGGGCCAAATGGCCTGCATCCGCACTGTAGGGATTCAATGATTCTACTAAGCTTGCAGGGCATAGTCTTTTAATTCCTAGCTTTTCCATTCCGTAAAACACAGTGTGATATTGCTTCCATCTGCTTCAGTCACTCCTGCAGTGATAATAATCAAACAGCATTTCCAGATTACCCATAGCATCTCAATGATGCCGTATAGGAGCAAAGCAGGCTCACATGAGAAATTCATTAGGTACCAGGCAAAGTTCTGCACTCGATTTAATTAGGTGGACACTGGACGTGTTATATTTCCTTTAAAAAAAAAACTTTTTCAAGTTGTAAGTGAGTACTTGTTGTAAAGTTAGATCTCAATTAGGTTAAAGACAAATTGGTCAGAAGTGAAATGATGATGCAGAGAAATTAGTGAGAAATTGCTCTGCACTTCTTTAGGAAGGATGTTGTGAAACTTGAAAGGGTTCAGAAAGGATTTACAAGGATGTTGCTAGGTTTGGAGGGTTTGAGCTACAGGGAGAGGCTGAATAGGCTGGGCTGTTTTCCCTGCAGCGTCAGACGCTGAGGGGTGATCTTATAGAGGTTTATAAAATCATGAGGGGCATGGATAGGGTAAATAGACAAGGTGTTTCTCCAAGGTGGGGGAATCCAGATTTTGAGAGAATAGGTTTAAGCTGAGAGGGGAAAGATTTGAAAGGGACTTTAGAAGCAACTTTTTCATGCAGAATGTGGTGCATGAATGGAATGAGCTGCCAGAAGAAGTGGTGGAGGCTGGTACAATTACAACATTTACAAGGCATCTGGATGGGTACATAATTAGGAAGAGTTTAGAGGGACATGGAATAAAGGCTGGCAAATGGGACTGGATTTATTTAGGCTATCTGGTCGGCACGGACGAGTTGGACCGAAGGGTCCATTTCTGTGCTGTACATCTCTATGACACTATAACTGTTAGAACTGGGAACAGAATAGGTGGCCCACTGGGCTGTTCAATTGGGGCTAATTCCCACCAGAGCTCACTGTAATTGCTGCTTCAACATTGTGCCAATTCTCCATCTGCTAGAATGACCTATTGTCACAACCATTAAATACCCCCTCAAATCCGGTGTGAAATCATCATAGAAACGAATCAGTCTCGGTTGTAAAATCAGTCTAGATGTAGAATCAAACTGGGTGTAAATTAGTCTGGTTGCAAAATCAGTCCAGATGTAAACCATGTGGGCATAAAATCAGAGATAGTGCGAACTGCAGATGCTGGAGACTCTGAGATAACAAGGTGTAGAGCTGGATGAACACAGCAGGCCAAGCAGCATCAGAGGAGCAGGAAAGCTAATGTTTTGGGCATAGACCCTTCTTCAGATTGGGTATAACTCATTGTGAATTCAGTTTGGGTGTAAATCAATCTGGATATAAAATTGATCTGCATGTACATGGATGGGTACATGAATAGGAAGGGTTTAGAGGGACATGGGCCAAAGGCTTGTATAAATCAGACAGTGCGTGAAATCAAACCAGTGTAAAAGCAAGCTGTTGGTGGCCGTTTGATATCTGGCGTCTTTTGGTTGGATCAGATAAATGTGGACATGACTCCACTGAAAGTGAAACCCTTTAAGCTGTGAAAAGAGATTCTCTTCCTAACAATGTGGATTTAACTCAAGTCCAAATTCCAAGTCAATAAAGGAATGTGTTCACACACACACCAGCCTTCTCTTGATGGTGTAGAATTCACTGAACTCCAGGAGGAAATGTCAAACAATGTCAAAAAAATCAAGAACTGTACAGAATGTTGACAAGACTGAAGATTAGTGAGCATTTTGTTCCCTTGGATTCTTCCCAGTTTGGCTTTTGCCTGGCAACGTAAACTCAGACTGTTTATTTTGCTTGAATTCCTCTCAAACTTGTTGAGCAATTTAACAGCGAAACGCTGAAGGTCAGTTTGACAGTTTCCTGCAGACAGAAGGAAAAGGTCATTGCAATGAGAGCAGGAAACAAGGCACCGCCTGGTACAATCAGAGGAATACATTGAATTGTTAGTGTACAAATCTCAGCACCACTCTCCATATTAACCCCCTCAGAGACGACTATCACACTGTTAGTTGAAGTTAAAGAAGGAGAGAACTTACATTTACAGAGCAGCTTTCACAAGGCATTTACAGTCAATTAAGTATTATTGAATGAGGAGAATTTGAACAAAGCTAGGCCGTGCGAATGAGGGCTGTATCGGTAACCTACTTCAGCAAAATGACATAGGACTTAAGGGTAGGGTAGGCTATTCGGCCCTTTGAGCCTGCTCTGCCATTCAGTAAAATAATGTTTGACCTGACCTGCCACTTTCTGCTACCACCTACCCCACCCCACTTCCCCCCCACCTCCAATCATCACTCTTTGACTTTCTTGTCTATCAAAAATATAACTAGCTTGAATAACTTCAATGCCACAGATTCCGAGATAACAAGGTGTAGAGCTGGATGAACACAGCAGGCCAAGCAGCATCATAGGAGCAGGAAGGCTGAAGTTTTGGGCCTAGACACTTCATCAGAAAATGATGAAGGGTCTAGGCCCGAAACGTTTTGGGCCTAGACACTTCATCAGAAAATGATGAAGGGTCTAGGTCCGAAAC
>NW_025976076.1:0-7609 GCF_021869965.1 Rhincodon typus | reverse complement strand
CTGAAGGTCTGTGACTAGTGGTGTTCCACAGGGATCTGTACTGGGACTTCTGCTGTCTGTGATATATATAAATGACTTGGATGAAAATGTAGATGGGGTGGGTTAGTTTGCAGACGATACAAAGATCGGTGGAATTGTGGATTGTGTAGAAGGTTGTCAAAGGATACAGTGGGATATAGATCAGTTACAGAAGTGGGCGGAGAAATGGCAAATGGAGTTTCATCTGGATAAGTGTGAGGTGCTGCACTTTGGGAGATCAAATGCTGCGGAAAAATATACAGTTAATGGCAGGACCCTCAACAGCATTGATGTCCAGAGGGATCTTGGGGTTCAAGTCTATTGCTCCCTGAAAGTGACCACACAAGTAAATAGGGTGGCAATGAAGGCGTACGGCATGCTTGTCTTTATTAGTCAGGGAATTGAGTACAAGAGTCAGGATGTCACGTTGCAGCTTTACAAGACTTTGCTTAGGCCAGATTTAGAGTATTGTGTTCAGTTCTGGTCATCAGGAAGGATGTGGAGGCTTTGGAGAGGGTGCAGAAGAGGTTTACCAGGATGCTGCCTGGACTGGAGGGTATGCGCTATAAGGAGAGGCTAGAAAAACTTGGGTTGTTTTCTCTGGAGCGGCGGAGGCTGAGGGGAGACTTGATAGAAGTCTGTAACATGATGAGATGCATAGATAGAGTTGGCGGTCAGAATCTTTTTCCCAGAGTTGAAGTGTATAAAGCTAGGGGGCCTGCATTTAAGGTGAGGGGGGGAAGTTCAAAGGAGATGTGAGGGGCAGGTTTTTACACAGAGAGTGGTAGGGGTGTGGAACACGCTGCCAGGGATGGTGGAGCAGATGGATGCGATAGGGGCATTTGAGGGATTTTTAGATAAACACAAGAATATGTAAGGAATGGAGGGATATGGACCAAGGGCAGGCAGAAGGGATTAGTTTCATTTGGCGTCATGTTCGACACAACTTCTTGGGCCAAAGGGCCTGTTCCTGTGCTTTTCTGTTCTATGTTCTAAGTCAGGATGGTGAGCGGCTTGGAGGGGAACTTGCAGGGGGTGGCGCTCCCATGTATCTGCGGCCCCTTGTCCATCCAGATAGAAGTGTTTGTGGGTTTGGAAAGTGCTGTCTGAGGATCTTTGGTGAATTTATATCATGCATCTTTGACCATATTACCGCTAGCTATCGAAGCAGAATGACTCCATTCGGCCCACTGGAACTGCTCCACTATTCAATCATGGCTGATATGTTTCTCAACCCCATTCTCCTGCCTCCTCCCCGTAACCCTTGATCCCTTTACTAATCAAGAACCTTCCTATCTCTGTCTTAAATACACTCAATGACTTGGCTTCCACAGCCTTCTGCAGCAATGAGTTCCACAGATTCACCACCCTCTGGCTGAAGAAATTCCTCCTCATCTCAGTTCTAAAGGGTCATCCCTTCACTCTGACGCTGTGACCTTGGGTCTTAGTGTCTCCTACTAGTGGAAACACCTTCTCCCCATCCACTCTATCCAGGCCTCTCAGTATTCTGTAAGTTTCAATCAAATCCCTCCTCATCCTTCTAAACTCCATCGAATACAGACTCAGGATCCTCACCCGCTCCTCATATGACAAGACGTTCATCCTGGGATCATCCTGGAATAATCTAGGAATACTGCAGTAAGTAACTCAGCTCCTGACTCCCCAAAGCCTGTCCACCATCTATAAGGCACAAGTCAGGAGTATGATGGAATACTCCCCACTTGCCTGGATGGGGGCAGCCCCAGCAACACTCAAGAAGCTCCTCATATGACAAGACCTTCATCCTGGGATCCTGTGGACTCTCTCTAGCACATCCTTCTCTAGGTACGGGGCCCAAAACTGCTCACTATATTCCAAGTGCAGCCTGACCAAAGCCTTATACAGCCTCAGCAGTACATCTCTGCAGTTGTTTTCCAGCCCTCTTGAAATGAATGCTAGCACTGCATTTGTCTTCCTAACTGTGAACTGAACCGACATGTTAACCTTAAGAGAATCCTGAACTCAGACTCCCAAGTCCCTTTTGTATTTCAGATTTCCAAAGCCTTTCCCCATTTAGAAAATAGTCTATGTTTCTATTCTTCCTCCCAAAGTGTGTAACCTCACATTTTCTGAGGTTCTGGGGAAGGGTCACCGGACCCGAAATGTTAACTCTCTTTTTTCCTTCACAGATGCTGCCAGACCTGCTGAGCTTCTCCAGCAACTTCTGGTTTTGCTTCACATTTTCTCACATTGTATTCCGTCTGCCACTACATTGCCCACTCTCCCAGCCTGTCCAAATCCTTCTGCAGCCTCCCCCTGAACTTCCTCAACACTCCCCTGTCCCTCCACCAATTTCTGTGTCATCTGCAATTCCCTCAGTTCCTTTATCCGGATCTTTAATGTATGACATGAATACTGTAGTCCCTACAGAACTCCACTAGTCACCAGCTGCCATCCTTAAAAAGACCCCTTTATCCCTACTCCCTGCCTTTTGCCAATCAGCCAACCCTCTATCCATGCCAGTACCTTGCCCCGAACACTATGGGCTCTTTATTTCCTTCAGAACTCTGGAGTGTAGTTCATCCAGTCCGGGTGATATATCCACCTTCAGCTCTTTCAACTACCCCAGGAACTTCACCTTAGTGAAGGCTGCTACACTCACTTCTGCCTCCTGACTCTCGAAATTGTGTAATGTCTTCTCTATAGTACACACTGCTGCTACGGAGCGTCGGTGGTGGAGGGAGTGGGATGTTTGTGGATGTGGTGTCAATCAAGCGGCTGCTTTTCCCTGGATGGTGTTAAGCTTCTTGAGTGTTGTTGGAGCTGCACCCATCCAGGCAAGATGGTGGACAGGCTTTGGGGAGTCAGGAGGTGAGTTACTTGCTGCAGTATTCCCAGCTTCTGACCTGCTCCTGTAGCCACTGTGTTAATGTGGTGAGTCCAGTTGAGTTTCTGGTCAATGGTAACCCCCAGGATGTTGATAGTGGGGGATTCAGTGATGGTAACACCATTGAATGTCAAGGGGCAGTGGTTAGATTGTCTCTTATTGGTGATGGTCATAGCCTGGCATTTGTGTGGCACAAATGTCACTTGCCACTTGTCAGCCCAAGCCTGGATATTGTCCAGATCTTGTTGCATGTGAACAGGGTCTGCTTCAGTATCTGAGGAGTCACGAATGGTGCTGAACATTGTGCAATCATCGGCAAACATCCCCACTTCTGACCTTATGATGGAGGGAATGTCGTTGATGAAGCAGCTGAAGATGGTTAGGCCTAGGGCACTACCCTGAGGAACTCCTGCAGAGATGTCCTGGAGCTGAGATGACTGATCTCCCACAACCATGACTGTATTCCTGTGTGCCAGGTGTCAGAGGGCAGCTGAGAGTCATCACAGCAGAATTCTGGGAGAGATCGCCACAGTCATCCCAACGGTACAGCAGGTCAGACAGAACCTGGTGTCTAGACCAAAGGCAGTGGCATGTTCCTACTGCAGGATATGGGAGATCAGGGGGGCTTCCAATTTCCCTGGTGGCTGCACCTGTGAGAAGTGCACCCGGCTGCATGGCCCGACAGACCACGTTAGGGAACGGGAACGGGAGCTGGAGCTGGATGCACTCAGGATCATCCGGGATGCAGAGAACATCATTGATAGGTGCTATAGTGAAATGGTCACTCCTAAAGTGCAGGCTTCAGGGAGCTGGGTGACCACCAGAGAAAGTAAGGGGGAAGGCAGATAGTGCAGGGTTCCCCTGTGGCCATTCCCCTCAATAACAGGTATACGAGTTGGGATACTGTTAGGGGGATGACCTTCCAGGGGCTAGCAGCAGCAGCAGGCAGGTCAGTGGCTCTGAGGCTCAGAGGGAAAGGGTACAGTCAGACAGAGCGATAGTGATAGGAAACTCAGTTGTGAGGGGGACAGACAGGAGATTCTGTGGTCGCGGAAGAGACACCAGGACGGTGTGTTGCCTCCCGGGTGCCAGGGTCAAGGATGTCTGTGAGCAATTGCAGAACATTCTGAAGGGGGAGGGTGAACAGCCAGAGGTTATTGTGCACATCAGTATAAATGACATAGGTAGACAAAGGGATGGAGTTCTGCGAAATGAGTATAGGGAGTTAGGTAACAATTTAAAAAACAGGACCTCAAGGTTAGTGATCTCCGGATTACTCCCAGTGCCACGCACCAGTGAGGATAGAAATAGAAAGAAAGGCCAGATGGATGCATGGCTGAGGAGCTGGTGTCAGGGCCAGGGTTTTCCGTTGTTGGATCATTGGGATCTCTTTTTGGGGTAGAGGTGACCTGTACAACAGGGACAGGTTGCACTTGAACTAGAGGGGGTCCAATATCCTCACGGGGAGATTTGCTAGTGTTACCTGGGAGGGTTTAAACTAGTTTGGCGGAGTGTGGGGATTTGGGATTCTGAATAAGAGAGGGGCCATCGTGAAGTCAGGGAAAATACATTAGCCGCCGAGAGCAAGTTCAGGATAGCCAGAAGCACAGTAAAAGTAGGAAAAGACTTCTGGTTTAAAGTGCACTTATTTCAATGCACGAGGCTGACTGGTAAGGAAAATGAGCTCAGAGTATGGATTGGCTCTGCAGACTGGGATATTATAGCCATAACAGAAACATGGCTGAGAGAAGGGCAGGACTGGCAGCTCAATGTTCCAGGATACAGAAGCTACAGGCGTGACAGCACTAAAGTAAGTGAGGAGGGGGAGTTGCCCTTTTGATAAGGGAGGACATAACAATGGTGCTTAGAGAGGATATTCTCAAGGGATCATCAAATGAAGCCATATGGTTAGAACTTAGAAACAAGAAGGGGATGGTCACTCTGTTGGGACTGTATTATAGACCCCCACATAGCCAGCGGGTACTAGAATAGGTGTATAGAGAGATTGCAGAAACCTGTAGGAATAATAGCGTAGTATTGGTTGGAGATTTTAGTTTCTCCTGTATTGACTGGGCCACCCAGAGTGTAAAAGGCGTGGACAGGGTGGAATTTGCCAAATGTGTCCAAGAAAGTTTCCTAAATCAATATGTAGAGGGCCCTAACCAGGAAGGTGCAACACTGGACCTTCTTTTAGGAAACGAGTGACTGAAGTGTCAGTTGGAGAGCGCTTTGGGTCCAGTGACCATAACTCTCTTAGTGTTAACATAGTCATGGAGAAAGATAGGACAGGTCTACAGGTTAAGGTACTGATCAGGAGCAGGGTCAATTTTGGGGCCATCAGGCAGGATCTCACAGAGGTCGATTGAGTGAGTCTGTTTGAAGGAAAAGGAACGACTGACAAATGGGAGATTTTTAGAAGTGTGATATCAAGAATCTAGGGACTGTATGTCCCTGTGAGGGTGAAGGGAAAAGCTGGCGGGTTCAGGGATCCCTGGATGACAAGTGATATTGAGGCTCTGATCAGGAAAATGAAGAAGGCACATTTTGGGTTTAAGCTATCGGGCTCAAGTGAAACCCTAGGTAACTATAAAAAGTGTAGGAGCAAACTTAAGAGGGAAATCAGAAGAGCAAAAAGAGGGTATGAGATGAACCTGACCAATAAGGTTAAAGATAATGCCAAGAATCTCTATAGCTATATTAAGAGTAAAAGGGTGGCCAGGGAGAGAATAGGTCCCCTTAAAGATCAGCATGGCTGTCTATGTGTGGAGCCACAGGAGATGGGGGAGAATTTTAAATAATGTTTCTCCTCAGTGCTTACTGAGGAGAGAATCATGGATGCTAAGGAAATAAGGGAAACAAGTGGGCATGTTGTGGACTGTGTACATATTACCAGAGAGGAGGTGTTTGCAGCCTTAAAGCAGATTAAAGTGGATAAATCCCCTGGGCCTGATCAAGTCCATCCTTGGACATTGTGGGAGGCTAGGGAAGAAATTGCAGAGGCCCTTGTAGAGATTTTTGCTTCATCTTTAGCCACTGGTGAAGTTCCGGAAGACTGGAGGGTGGTTAATGTTGTTCCATTGTTTAAGAAAGGTAGCAAAGACAAGCCAGGGACCTACAGGCCAGTGAGCCTGAGACCAGTGGTAGGAAAGTTAATGGAGAGGATACTGAGGGACAGGATCAACCAACATTTGGATAGTCAAGGTCTGATCAGGGATAGTCAGCATGGATTTGTGCGAGGGAAGTCATGTTTGACAAATCATTTAGAGTTTTTCGAAGAGGTGACCAAGAGGATGGATGAGGGTCGGGCAGTGGATGTTGTCTATATGGACATTAGTAAGGCCTTTGACTAGGCCTCGCACAGCAGGCTAGTCATGAAGGTTAGATCGCATGGGATCCAGGGAGAGCTAGCTAATTGGATTCAGAATTGGCTCAATGGTAGGAAGCAGAGGGTGATGGTTGAAGGTTGTTTATTGGACTGGAGGCCTGTGAATAGTGGTGTGCCATAGGGATCAGTGCTGGGACCTTTATTATTTGTTATTGACATAAATGATCTGGATGTGTCATAGGAAAGATATAGTTAAACTGGAAAGTATGCAAAGAAGATTTATGAGGATGTTTCCAGGACTAGTCAGCCTGAGTTATAGGGAGAGGTTGGCCAGGATAGGACTTTGTTCCTTGGAACGTAGTGGAATGAGGGGGGACCTTAGTGAGGTGTATAAAATCATGAAGGGCACGGATAGGATAAATGCATACAGTCTTTTTCCTTGGGATGTGGAATTGAAAACTAAAGGGCATAGGTTTAAGGTGAGAGGGGAAAGATTTAAGGAGGACCTGAGGGGCAACTTCTTCACGCAGAGAGTGGTGCGTATATGGGATGGGCTGCCAGAGAAAGTGGCTGAGGCAGGTACAATAGCAACATTTAAAAACCATTTGGATTGGTACATGGATGGGAAGGGTTAGAGGGATATGGACCAAATGCAGGCAATTGGAACGAGCTGAGTGGGCACCATGGTCAGCCGAAGGGCCTGTTTCCATTCTCTGTTACTGTGTGACTCTATGACTCGCTATGACTCCAACCACAGGAGAGTTTGCCCCCTGACACCCATTGATTCCAGTTTTATTAAGGATCCTAGATGCCACACTCGGTCGAATGCAGCCTTGATATCAAAGGCTGTCACTCTCACCTCACCTCTGGAATTCAGCTCTTTTGTCCATGTTTGAACCAAGGCTGTAATGAGATCAGGAGCTGAGTGGCCCTGGCAGAACTCAAACTGGGCATCATTGAGCAGGTTAATTGATTGATTGATAAATTGATTGATGTTATTGTCACGTGTACTGAAATACAGTGAGAAACTTTGTTTACGAACGGTACAGGCAGATCACAGCAAGCAAAGGATGTACAGATCAAAAAGACTCAGAAGCATACAGGTTACATTATTTGAGGCTAGAGTCCATTCAACAGTCTGATAATGGCCAGAAAGAAGCTGTTCCTGTACCTGCCTGTGTGTGTGTTCAAGCCTCTGTATCTTCTGCCTGATGGAAGAGGTTGTGGGAGATCATTACTGGGTCTTTGATGACGTTGGCGGCCTTTCCACAGCAGCGAGCCGTGTAAATGGAGTCCATGGATGGGAGGTTGGCTTCCGTGATGGTCTGGGCTGTGCACACGTCTTTCTGTAGTTTCTTATGGTCCTGGGCAGAGCAGATTGCTTACCAGGCTGTTATGCA
>NW_025976075.1:107-7609 GCF_021869965.1 Rhincodon typus | reverse complement strand
TATCAATCTCCAATGACAAAAGGGAGAAGTTTACAATGCGCCTAACTCTGGGCAACACAATGTGTTGCCATTCTGAGGTTCAAAAACAGCACCTCCTGCTTCAATAGACATCAAAGTGGAAACCATCTGAATTGATAACTGTAGTTCTCGTGAAGTAGACTGCCTTAACTAAAAGACAATACCAGATTCTAGCCCCATCCTATGAACTCATCACTCTGCTACTTGGAAAAATGAGTCATCAATCTGGAACAGGCACTCTCACAAATTGAAAAGGTACAAGAAATGATTGGATGACCATCTTAGGCAGCAGGATTCTAAGAAGCAAGTTTTGAGGAAAATGCTATTTAAGGCAATGGTTTGGAAAGAGTTACTGTTGAATATAGCTCTACATAAACTGCTGCTGTCACATAAGACATGGGTGAAGAAGGGTAGAACAGCTATCATCTTGGCCTCCTCATAGTCTTAGTAATAATGTCTGTCTTTCCAATATATCTTGTACAGGATTGCTATCATGGTAAATGCATGGAAGATGTTCCCGATGGTGGGTGTGTCCAGAACCAGGGGTCACAGCATGAGGATTCGGGCTGGACCATTTAGGATGGAGATGAGGAGACATTTCTTTTCCCAAAGAGCGGTGAGCCTGTGGAATTCAGTACCACAGGAAGTAGTTGATGCCAAAACATTGAATGTGTTCAAGAGGCAGCTCGATATAGCACTTGGGGTGAATGGGATCAAAGGTAATGGGGAGAAAGTAGGATTAGGCTATTGAGTTGGATGATCAGCCACGACCGTGAAGAATGGTGGAGCAGGCTCGAAGGGCCGAATGGCCTCCTCCTGTTCCTATCTTCTATGTTTCTATAAGCTACATCATGCTTAAGATAATCTTCTCATTAAGACTACCTAGTGGCTTTTCTCTATCATACCAAACCAAACATGCATTGTAGATTTCAACCTAAAAAGAGGATAATAGTGAATCATACTGTCTCTAATAGTGAATCATCTGCCTTATGGTGGCCAAGTGTCAAACTAGATCATACAGCATTATGGTCATCTGAAGAGTCACACTATTACACCAGAAATCATCCACTATTCTGAGGGGAGTTTAGACCAAGCGGAGGACAAAGGAAAACCAAAATAGAGAAGACCATATCATGTTTTGTTGAGGATAAGTTGGCAGGATGTGTCAAATTAGTGAAGAATAAGGAACTTGCTCTCAGCCTCCTAAAATCTGTTGTTCTGAGGAACCTACCTGTACAAGAATACACCATTCAACTACAGAAGCCATCATAGAAGCAGCTGGATTTAACTTAAACTATCAGCTTCTTCCCTTCAACAAAAAGAACTCAAGCAATGGGCTTTAAAAGGATACCATCGAAACTTATTGTGATTTTCTTCCTTTAAGTCTTCTGCCTTATCTGTGATTGTTTTAATTTGTCTCTGCAACTTCTTATTAATAACTTTATCCCTGCATTACATCGAGGAATAACTTTAGCCTGTTCAAATAAAAGCTGGGCTGTGGTCTGGTTTAACTTGAATCAGTACTGATTAAAAAGAGGGTTGCCCAAGCTATATTCCCCTACAGTTCTCTGATTATGAGATACACATGCCTGGTTCTCACTGCAGAATCTTCAAGGTGGTCTCCCTCATTCCTGGGTCAACCAATCTAGTTTCCACTCACCGAATTCACTTTTAAACAAGAAACATAGAAACACAGAAGACAGGAGCAAGAGGAGGCCATTCAGCCCTTCAAGCCTGCTCCACCATTCTTCACGATCATGGCTGATCATCCAACTCAACAGCCTAATCCTGCTTTCTCCCCATAACCTTTGATCCCATTCACCCCAAGTGCTATATCGAGTCGCCTCTTGAAGACATTGAATGTTTTGGCATCAATTACTTCCTGTAGTAATGAATTCCACAGGCTCACCACTCTTTGGGTGAAGACATGTCTCCTCATCCCCATCCTAAATCGTCTACCCCGATTCCTCACACTGTAATCCCTTGTTCTGGACACACCCATCATCGGGAACATCCTCCCCACATCTACCCTGTCCAGTCCTGTTAGAATTTTATAAGTCTCTATGAGATCCCCCTCATTCGTCTGAACTCTAGCGAAAACAATCCCAACCTAGTCAAGAGATAGTAGGAACTGCAGATGCTGGAGAATCCAAGACAACAAGGTGCAGGGCTGGATGAACACAGCAGGCCAAGCAGCATCATAGGCTTTTCTGATGAAGGGTCTAGGCCCGAAACGTCAGCCTTTCTGCTCCTATGATGCTGCTTGGCCTGCTGTTCTCATCCAGCCCTGCACCTTGTTGTCCCACCCTAGTCAATCTCTCCTCATACATCAGTCCCGACATTCCTGGAATCAGCCTGGTAAACCTTTGCTGCACTCTCTCAAGAGCAAGAGCATCCTTCCTCAGAAAAGGATACCGAAACTGCGCACAATATTCCAGGTGTGGTCTCACCAAGACCCTGTACAACTGCAACAACACATCCCTGCTCCTGTACTCAAAACCTCTCGCAATGAAGGCCAGCATACCATTTGCCTTCTTTACCGCCTGCTGCACCTTCAGCAACTGGTGCACAAGGACGGCCAGGTCCCACTGCACACTCCCCTCTCCCAATTTACAGCCATTCAGGTAGTAATCCGCCTTCTTATTTTTGCTTCCATGTGAATAACCTCACATTTATCAAAATTGTACTGCATCTGCCATTGATTTTCCCCCTCATCCAACCTGTCGAGATCATGCTGAAGGATCTCTGCATCCTCATCACAGTTCACCCTCCCACCCAACTTGGTATCATCTGCAAACTTTGAGATGTTACATTTTGTTTCCTCATCCAAATCATTAATATATATTTTGAGTAGCTGAGGTGCCAGCACCAATCCCTGTGGCACCCCACGAGTTACTATCTTCCAATTTGAAAAGGACCCCTTAATTCCTTTGTTTCCTCTCTGCAAACCAGTTTCCTATCCATCGCAATACACTTCCCCCAATCCCATGCGCTTTAGTCTTGCACATTAATCTATGTGGGACTTTGTCAAACACTTTCTGAAAGTCCAAATGTACCAAATCGACTGGCTCCCCTTTGTCAGTACTACTAGTTATATCTTCATAGAATTCCAACGGATTTGTCAAGCATGATTTTCCCTTCATAAATCCGTGCTGACTCTGTCTGATCCTGCCACTGCTTTCTAAATTCTCTGCTATAAAAACCTTGACAACGGATTCGAGAATTTTCCCCACTACATGTTAGATGTTAGGCTCACTGGTCTATAATTCCCTGTTTTCTCTCTACCTCCCTTTTTGAATATTGGAGTGACATTGGCCACCCTCAATCTACAGGGACTGTTCCAGACTATAGAATCCTGGATGATGACCACCAATGAAGAAAGTTCTCCAGTGCCTTTGATGTCTGGGCAAAAACATTAGGAAGATTGTGAAGGCATCAGGGAGAGTGCAGAAAAGGTTTATGAGAATGGTTCCAGGGATGCAGAACTTTGGCCATGAGGATAGATTGGAGAGATTGGGATGGTTTTCCTTGGAGAAGAGAAGGCTGACGAGAAAATTTGATCAGGATCGAGAAGGAGAGGAAATAGATTGAGAACAATTGGCAAAAGAAGGGGAGGCAATTATAAAGAAAATCAATTTCATGCAGCGGGGGATTAGAGTATGGAATATACTGTCTGAGAGTGCAGTGGAGGCAGGTTCACTCAAATGGTTAGGGTCTGGAATATACTATCTGAGAGTGTGGGGGAGGCAGGTTCACTCGAGTGGTTAGGGTCTGGAATGTACTGTCTGAGAGTGTGGGGGAGGCAGGTTCATAGGAGGATTCAAAAAGAAAACAATCATTATGTGAAAGGGAAGAAACTGCAAGGGTTGGGGTGGAGGGGACTGTCACAATGAGCCGGTTGACCTATTTCCGAGTTGGAAACATTCTGTGATTGGATGGTTCTACCCTAGCTTTAGCTCCAAGAAGGGTGGCTGCCATTGCATCCTTCAGCATTCCACGGTATCCCTGCGCTGTGCGCTAGAATGATTGGATTGTAAGGCTCAGTCGTTCTTATCGATTTGCTCTGAGATGTGGACAGTCATTTCAAAGATGCTGGTGACCTGAGCTTGCACCAGGCTCACAGGGGCCATTCCCCCACAATACTAGATTCAGTTTACCCGATGCTGCCCCTGGAACAGACTGGATCAGGACAGATACAGCACAAATACATCACTGTTCTGCTTCCACGCCAAGCAGCTTCAGGACGCGCAAGCATCGAGATAGCATCATGTATCATTTACATTCAGCGATGACATATTCTGTGCTCAGTGGAAGCTCAAAGTCCCAGCTTGTTCTGACTCGCCTTCTGCCTTTGCTGGATATTCCGTGTACTGTCCGATCACAAATATCAGTGTTTTTAATCACTGAAAAGCTGCACCAATCTATAACACTGAGGGGATATGCCCTCTAACCTCTGCTACATTCTCAGGCTGTAGACTATAGTTATTCCCCACGTAACACTTGAGGTACATTCTTAGAAGCTCCACTTCAAGTGAAACGATGTTAAGCGAATCAGATTTTCTCACAAGAATGCAGGTATATACTGGAGACAGATTCCACTGACTAGATCCCCAGCGAGTCGCTCTTCCTGATCCCCAATAGTCTCTCCCCTTAATCTGTGATCTCCAGTAAGCATCTCTCATCTGATCCCTTGCAAGACTCCCCAACACGGATCTCACGAGCCTATCTACTCTGATCCCCATTGAATCTCTCCCCCCAGTCCCCAGTATCTCCTGCTGATCCCCAGTGAGTCTCTCCTCTGATCCTCAATGGTCTTATCCTACACTGAACAGCAAGTACACTTTGAGGTTATTCATCAATTGTGAATCACATTCTGTGTCCGTGAATAAATACAAGTTCCTTCTTATTAGGGTCCTATTTCATAAGTGTTTCAAAAGTGACATTTCATGGATTGTTTGGAGCAGAGTGTGGTGCACTCCATTATTTAGACATCACTACCCACTTCCCTCAACTTCAACGTAACCTCCATGCTCTTATACACTAAGCCTAAAAGGATACCATATGATCACCTGAGTGACCTATCCTGCTACATTCAGCAATCTCTGGGTACAGGTCATTCTGCTCCTCACCAATCCCACTATTGATTGTATGAGCCTTTCACCTTGTTTACACTTTTCTATCCATTTGACCAGTCCATTGACAATTGACAGCTTCCTTCCTCAGTATTGACCACACAGCCAGTTCTATTATAATTTGGAAATTTCTTAACAATGTCCTTAAAGATTTACAAGGATGTTGCCAGGGTTGGAGGGTTTGAGCTATAGGGAGAGGCTAAATAGGCTGGGGTTATTTTCCCTGCAGCATCGGAGGCTAAGGGCTGACCTTACAGAGGTTTATAAAATCATGAGGGGCATGGATAGGGTGAATAGCCAAGGTCTTTTCCCCCGGGGTGGGGGAATCTAAAACTAGAGGGCATAGGTTTAAGGTGAGAGGGGAAAGATATAAAAAGGGACCTGAGGACTAACTTTTTCATACAGATGGTGGTGCGTGTATGGAATGAGCTGTGATAGGGTTACATCATTTAAAAGGCACCTGGATGGGTACATGAACAGGAAGGGTTTAGAAAGATATAGACCAAATGAGACTAGGTTAATTTAGAATATCTGGTCAGAATGGGCGAGTTTGACTGAAGGACCTGTTTCCATGCTGTACATCTCTGTGACTCTATGACTTTTATATTTAAGTTGGGCAGCATGGTGCTCAGTGGTTAGCACTGCTGCCTCACCATCAGAGACCTGAGCTCGATTCCTCCCTTGGGCAACCCGTGTGCGTGGGTTTCCTCCCACAGTCCAAAGATGTGCAGGTTAGGGTGGACTGGCCATGCTAAACTTCCCCATAGTGTTCAGGGATATGCAGGCTATGTGGGATAGCCGTGAGAAATGCAGGGCTCCAGGGATAGGGTGAGATGGTGGGTCTGGGAGGGTTGCTCTTCGGAGGGTTGGTGTGGACCCAATGGGCCGAATGGCCTGCTTCCATACTGTCGGCATTCTATGGTTCTAAGTCAAAATCATTGAAATGTACTCCAAACAGTGAGGGAGACAATACTGAGTAGCATGGAAGCCCACTGGAAACAGGCTTTCAGTCACTGATACATCAGCTGACCATTCCTTTTACTTCCAGCCACTGGATCAATTCTGGATCCAGCTTGCCACTTGCCACTTCACTTGCTCAGCCTGCCCTGTGGAACCTTCTCAAAAGCGGAGCTAAAACCCACATTATCCACATTAGACACACTTGCTGCATACAGCCTCCTGGTTATAGATATTTTAAAATCAACTTGAACAGGGATGTTATCACACACCTCTGGTACAGGTGGGACTTGCACACAGGCCTCCTGGCTCAAGATTAAGGTCACTACCACAGCATCTGCTTGGATCCTCAAACAAACTCAACAAGTTCACCAAACACCAAAAAATCTGTTTAATGAATCAGTGCTGACAGCCACTGAATAATCCAACACATACAAGACTAGCTCATCGACCCCACTCCCCCACACACCCCATCCCTCTGCATCACTGGATGTAAAACAACAGCCAGAGAAAGAAAAGGCAAAATGTGGGGCAAGAGTATGTCGAGCACAAGGAGCTCAATACAGTCGGAAGCCCACTGGAGTGTATAAAGTGCAGGAGTGTAACTAAAAAGACACTGATGAAAGCAAAGAGAGGGCATGGTAAAATATTGGCAAGTAAAATCAGGGAGAGGCCTATTCCCTTCTCCCTCATACCGACTGCCACAGTTTTCTCTGACACATTGTCAATTCACTGGAGGGCAGCCCTGTGCATCATGAGCTCCATATTGTAAATGGCCTCCCACTTCCAATCCCTCTCTCGAATTCTGCAGTTCGACTGCCGGCACCATTACACCTGCAATTCCCCACTGCAACACACTCATTCACACACACGTTCTTACTCGCACTCTCATAATCAATCTTACTCTCACTCACATTCTCCAACACATTCAGACACACATTCTCACTCACCAACACACATTCTCGCTCACATATTCTCACTCACTCAGAAACACACACAAATATTCTCTCACTCACACTCATTCTCTCATACAAACATTCTCTCACTCACACATGCTCATTCCCTCACACACACATTCACACTCATTCACTCACACACAGACACACAAAATCACACACACAGATTCTCACTCTCTCTCATAAAAAGAAACACTCATACATTCTCTCTCACACACACACACCCACACAGACACTCACTCTCACACACTCTCTCCCACTCACTCTCACGCGCACACACACACAAACATTCTCTCCCACTCACTCTCGCATGCGCACACACACACACACACACTCTCTCCCACTCACTCTCGCATGGGCACGCACGCACACACACACACACACTCTCTCTCTCTCTCCCACTCACTCTCACGTGCACACACACACATTCTCTCCCACT
>NW_025976075.1:0-97 GCF_021869965.1 Rhincodon typus | reverse complement strand
CTCCCACTCAATCGCGCGTGCACACACACACACATTCTCTCCCACTCTCGCGCGTGCACACACACACACATTCTCTCCCACTCTCTCGCGTGCACAC
>NW_025976074.1:3607-7610 GCF_021869965.1 Rhincodon typus | reverse complement strand
ATAACAGAAAGCTAATGCTCGATGAAACTGTTCGTTGGTGTAGAGGTGTGAGGGTCGTTGATGAGGCTGTGAGAGGTCTCGCGTTTAAATCCCGCTTGAGCCCTTGTTATCTGTAGCTGCGTCCTCTCTTCGCTGTTTGACGTCTTTTCGCGAAAATCTTTGGGAGTGTGTGAACGTGGTTCATTATGAAATCTAAGACCGTCTGAGATCCCAAAGGGTCTTTGCAGTGAAAATCTCACATTCGGAGAAGACGGAATCGAACTGTTACTCACCCTGGTCAGTGGAAAGAATTTCTCACTATCACCTCAATCAAACTGCCCAAGCCCACCCATAACATGAAAAACAACGCGAAATTTGTTAGTTGGGAGGCGAAACATGGGAAGGAAACAACCAGTCTCCAGCTTCTGGAATACTTCAAAGCTCTTTGTGAACCACACTCGGGGGAGAGTGAAGGGTGAACGGTCTGAATGAGCAGAGCCAGTCAAGACATCTTCCCCAGCTTTATGACGCTGGAGCATTGACTCTGATGTTCTCGGTGTCATTACCCGATCTAAGACGTTGAAATAATCAGGATTCTTTGAAAAGATCAGGAATTCAAGCAGGATCTCTGCGGCAATGCAATCAAATACTTGGGGACAGACAAAAAATGGAAAGGCACGAAGAGAGATGGCCCGGGGTTTGGGAGAGCTGTTTCCCGGTGACATGGATGTCTCTGCAGGGGGTGGGATCAGACTGTTTCCATGTTTCCACAGTAAATGTCATAGATTCTATTTTTAAGAGGAAAATTGGCAAAGGACATTTGTTTTTCTTGTAAAATGACAATCAATCTGAAACTCACGGAATCACATCTTAGAGACAATGTCCCAGATTCACCATCCCCATCCACGGATATGTCCTGTTCCACCTTCATGACAGACCCAGCATAGGTGGCGGCACAATGTTCACATATTCGAGGAAATTAACTTGGAGTTCTCAACATGGCATCCTGGTCCCATTCAGTCTCAGGGCATTCGCTTTAACGTGGACAAGGAAACCGCCTGCTGATTCCCGCCTACTCTTCTCTCTCGGCTGATGAATCCGTAGTACTCCATGTTGAACAACACTTGGATGGAATACTGAGGCTGGTAAGAATGAACTCTGCATTTGCGATTTCAATGTCCATCACTAAGAGTGGCTCGGCAGCAGCTGGTCAGGTCCCAAATCATAGTTGTTCAATTGGCCATGCAGGTGGTGAGAGAACCAAGAAGAGGGAAAACATGCTTGATCTCATCCTCACCAATCTGTCCTCAGCAGACACATCTGTCACTGTCAGTAACGGCAGGAGGTGACCAGAATATAATTCTTGAGGGAACGATGTCTCGCCTTCACATTGTGCATGCCGCCCATTGCGTTACATGGCACTGTCACCATGCTTAATGAGACAGACTGCAAACAGATCTGGAACTCAGCTTCGGCATCCATGCGGGAGTGTGGACGATCAAAAGCAGCAGAATGCGACTTCAAAGAAGCTGCAGTTGTTGCTTGTCGCTGGTAGAAAATAATTAGAGTGTGTGGGTTTTGAATATTGATCGTCTTGTGCTTGTGGTTTTGATTTAAGCCGAGAGCTCCGTAGATTTCTCATAAATTCTGTATAGATGTACTGTCGGTTAGTTTTTTTCAAGCTGAGTTTGACAGAATATTGTTATAAGATTCCTGGGCCTGAATGTACTGGATATCCGCAGAATGTTCAATGATTGGAGAATATTTTCTAACAGCTAATTGACGGGTCGGAAATATGTCACCAGGAAACAGTGAACATTTCGACTCACAAGATATATTGGTTAACAACTGCAAAAACAAAGTTACTGGAAAAGCACAGCAGCTCTGGCAGCATCTGTGAAGGAAAAAACAGAATTTACATTTCGGGTCCAGTACCCTTCCTCAGAACAGTTCTGAGGAAGGGTACTGGGCCCGAAACGTTCATTCTGTTTTTGCTTTCACAGATGCTGCCAGACCTGCTGAGCTTTTCCAGCAATTTGTTTTTGTTCCTGATTTACAGAATCCGCAGTTGTTTCTGTTTCTTTTCACAGCTGAACATGCTGACTAAATGCAGTACAGAGACTGATGTGAAACAATCTGTAAAATCCAGGAAACCAGGTGTCAGCCAGTTCAGACTTCATATTGCAACTACCAAGATGACAATTTTCCTCTATCAGTTTTACTGTTCCAAAATAAAGGGTGGAGCATTCATCATGGAGACATTTGCTGTAATCGGGCTGTGATTTCATGTGAAATTCTTTGCTTTAGGCATTGGTCGGGTGATCAAGCAATGAGTTTATCATTCAAAGCGTGGGGAGCGGGGCTGTTCTATTTAAATGGTTTTGACATCGTGTCTGATCATTTCGGACTTTAATCAACTGCCCACAGTAATCATTATCTAGCTTGATGGGCTCTGAACTTTAAGTGAGAAGAAAGGAGGATGCCTCGAACTTGTTTAATTTGGAGATTTTATATCGCATTAAATGATTCCGGTTGGCCATCCAAATGTTTCCCGACTCAGAACTGTCTGACCCTCAGTGAAGTTTCTTTAAGAAACACTCCCCGGGGCTTCCAGCTGCACCATGACGTCATATGGCATGAGCGGCGGTGGCCTTCAACTATTGTGACGCAATGATGATGCTGACTCCTTGAACATGAATATGAAATAGTCGTGGGTCACGTGGTACTGAATCATTCAATAAAATGTAATTACATCTCCAGGTATTTGTATTTCCACATTACAGTCTCAGACACTTCCGTATCTGGCCTCAAATTAAGCTCCTCTTGGGATTCTCTATTTGTATTAATGATCTTCATGGTGGGTTTTCTTCGCGAAATTGGAGAAATATTTATTCTTGGCGGCTGAATTTACTGAAAAATATCCGAAGGAGGGTCTAGAGTCTCGTCAGTTGTTTCTTCCCTCTCAGATCATTTCACTCTCGTTGCATTTGAAAAAGTGTCCAGAATAAGTCCTGGATTCGCCCTGTGACATATCTCCCCGGTGTCCTGCAAATTCGGAGCATGATGTACGAGGGTAAAAAGTAGAGGAGGAGGAAAGAAAAGTTAGGACATTGAAGTAAAGAGCGGAATGGAGGAAACAGAGGGACAGATAGACAGGCAGAGAGAGAAAGAAGAGGAATGAAGAGAGACAGAGGCATTGTGGTGATTTAACAGAAAATGAGCACGACCCTTTGACCTCCTTTGCCAATGATAGTTTAAAATCATTATGTTGCGATCACTTGCCTTAATCCTGTACAGCAGCAGTGCACGTGTGAGCTTGTGGTGTAAAGTTTGCGCATCTGTTTCCAGATCAGACGGTTGCGTGTTTAAATCACGTCCTGCGCATGCTGTTCATATGCAAATAAATTCCCTGAAACCCTACTTTACGACGGAGGTTGTTGGTGATGGTGCATGTTGATAAAAATCTTCTTTCCTGTTGTTTTAGATTGCTCTCAAAGATTCCCTGTCAGTTTTACATGGGAACAATGGTTCAAGTATGTGCTGCGCATTGTTTGGGTAAATTCTCAGCTCCCCCAGTGCGAGAAGTAAACCATAAACTGTTCATCATGGGGTTAAAACACAGCCGCCTCCCTCTGGGCAGCCGATTCGTTCAGTTGGTGATAGCGCGGTGTTAATATCATTATCCTGATATTTTGCCACTTAATCTGTAAACACCCAAATTCATGATTCAATCTATCAGGAGATTCCAGCTCCTCTTCTGTTTTAACAGAGTGAAAGTGAGTTCAGAAAGAAATGTTTCCAAAAAAACAGCAATTCCTTTCCTCTCATTGGACACAGTTACAGTGATCTTTATTCAACAGCAAGTGCAGAAACCAGAATGTCAGAGCCCCTCTCCACGTTCACAATGAGCCTGAATTTTATAGACTTTGTCCAGTGCAGGGAGACAGAATCAGAAGATGTTCTTGAAATTCTTTGCTGCTTTGGATCCCAGGAGCCAAGTGAAATATACTTCACACTGAGAAAG
>NW_025976074.1:0-3507 GCF_021869965.1 Rhincodon typus | reverse complement strand
TGCTTTGGATCCCAGGAGCAAAGTGAAATATACTTCACACTGAGAAAATTCCAGCTGGTTCACAGCGTGGCACGCAGTTCTAGCAATGGCTCGTTGGTCTAGGGGCATGATTCTCGCTTTGGGGAAATATAGATTGCGGATGTGCGAGAGATCCCCGGTTCAATTCGCGGACGAGACCCGATCGCTGCTTTCCGGTTTTGCCAAATCGCCGATCAGCTTTCCAAAAAAGAGGCTGTGTTCAGTAAGGTCGGACTTCCCGAAAGAGGGATGAGACAGAGGTGCCATTGCAGCCAACAGGGCAAAGCAAAACTCAAAACGTGCCTCATGATGTTTGCCCATGCCCTCCGATGTTGAATGAAACCTTCATAAAAAGCCAGTGAAGTTGAAACGCGTTCGATGCACAGGGCGCCCTGCAATAATTCCGCACGCTGTTTCAGGCAGCAGCGTCTTTCATGTGATGTGGGGAGTTGTGAATAACAAGAGGACCATGACAATAATTAATCGAATCAAATCAACTCAAAGATCAGCCCATCGAAGACAGCATCACAACACAGATACCATTACGAGGACGGATGTCACCGTTCCTGAAAAAAAGGACAGAGAGACACAAGCGACAGGGAGTCGCCATGGGCTCGATGAATTGCACGGGAATGACGCCATGAATGAGAGTTTCACGCGGATTCTCTTCATCTGAGACTGTTACTGTCAGATATTAACTGTTGCCCAGTCACAACAAACAAACTGATCCCGCGTTGCAAAAGTCTTTCTGCAGGATTGCTGTATGAAGACGAATCCTGAACCCCAAACAGGCTGCGCAAGTAGAACTCGTTGATTCACCTGACTGAAGAGTCTCCAGGGTCAATTTCTCGCTTTCCCAGCAACTGGGCATCTTTCTTTGTCTCTGTCTTGGAAAACAGACATTTGGAGGAAGTTCGCAACCAAAGTTGCTAACTTCCAGCTCATGCGAATAAAGCAAGTGTTTGAGAGATCAGAAGAGCGCATGCGTGCTTCCCTCCCCCAGCACTGCTTGCAAGTGGAAGAAAATGGTTTCATGATCCACCAGTGGAGAGTGCTCGGTCCCAGGGCAAGGGACTAACAATACTGTCTCGGGAGCAGAGAAACAGAATGAGAAGATGTTTTTGAAACTGAATTCTGTTTCACACCTGGTTCCGCCCGAGAAATGCAAGGGTTTTACTGGCTCGTTGGTTGAGAAGTATGATTCTTGCTTGGGGATTTGTATTCAATTAGTATGTGAGTGGTCCCGGATTCAAATGCCAGGCAAGCTCTTAGTTTTGCTAGTTCGCTTGATCAGCTTTTCGATAAAGAGCTGCAACTCATGAAGTCGGACTTCTTGAAACAGGATTGAGCTTCGGCAGCAGAGGTGTCATTGTAGCAAACGTGGCGCGTGTTGAAAATGAAAACAAGGGGTTCAGGATGTTGACCCACGCAATCTGACGTCGAATAAATCCTCCATCTGGATTATCACAAAGATTTGAGCGGGAAACCTCAGGAAGCAGAGACGCTATTTGATTGTAGACAACGCTGAAAAAGTGCACGTGAAAGGTGCCGCGTATGTGGAATGTCAGCGATGAAAATAGACTGGAAGGTTGAAAGCTTGTCTGATTGAAGTTTTCCAAGTCATGAAGGGTCTACACAGAATCAATAAGGAGAAAATGTTCCCATGCATGGGAGGATCGAGAGTGATTAGGCAGAGGTTCATTTGAAAAAGCAAAAGTGACATCAGGTAAAATGTTTTCACACAGGGAGTGGTTAGAGTCTATAATCACTGTAATCACTGATTGAGACAAAGAGTGAGGTTCAATCGTGTTATTGAAAAACGAATTCGATGGTTACATTAAAAGTAGCAACGTGCAGAGTTACAGGAAGTAGTCAAGAGAATGACCCATTTCCTCATTGTGGAGAACCGGCAGATCTAAGGTGGGCTGCATGGCCTCCATCTTCACTGTGATAAATTTGTGATTCTGAGTGAAATCAGTGTTTGACCAGCAGAATGTGGGAAGTTAGACAAAGGTGATATTGACACAGCGGGACACATTGCATGACAAAATATTACACAACATGTACATGTCACAGGGAGGACGGCGCTGCCTGATTTGGCGTGGGGAAATACTGCAGGGTATTTTGTGGACCAGACACAATGCACTTTACCATTTAGGTCATGCCACAGTGAGAGAGCCAGAGAAGGCCAATCGGTTCATCATACCTGTGACAGTTTATCTGGGGACAAAAGCTATGTGAACTATATGACAGATTTGGGCGGGTTTGAAGTGTTTACTGGAAGCGGGAAGCTCAGGTGATATAGGATAACAGGGGACGGCAGGAGCAGTAAATACATTCTTCAGAACGTTGGAAAACTCTGATGTATTGAGTTCCGGTTGATGGGCAGCATGCTTTCACTAGACCACGCTGTTACAGAAGGTAGTATGTCACTGCCTCACAGCATCTTGCTGTATCAAGGCAAATATTTAGCTGTTCATCAGAGTTACACAGCCGGAAATTCATTTTTTGTTTCCAATGTGAGGGAAGTCTTTATGTAATAGGGATTATATACAAAAGCCTTTCACATAAATAAGTACACTCCATCTCAGTGTGTTGCATGCTTCCTTAGCACTTTATCTGTCATTGTGCGCGTCGTGAAGTACTTTGCACCTTCTGCATGTCATTTACCTGACCCTTACCTTCTGGGTGTTGTGACGCAATGGGATTGTGAAACCAGAGTCAGGCTGAAAATATGCGTGCTCATCTTCAAAACCGATGGAAAACTGACAAAGACACACTGGAGGGATTTTTTTGTGTATTCTGGATTGTTTCCTTAAATCTCTGCTATTGCGTCTGCACTGAACAATTTCTTAACTTAATCTTCCACTTCATTTCAGCCATCCCTCACTTCAAGTGGTACCATTGCCTTTATTTAGGTATAAAGTGCTCGTCTTAGCTTCAAACTCCCCTCCCTCAAAGTAAACGTGAAACTTAGTCACACTGTGGTCACTGTAACGTAGAGGTTCCTACACTCTGCTGTCATCGATCAGTCTTGTTTCATTGTCCTCTTTGCTTGTAGAAAGTACTGTTGCAATAAAGTAATAATTTATCATGATGAAGGAGCAGCACTCGAAAGCTTGTCATTTTAAATAAACTCACTGGACTGTAACCCGGTGCCGTGAGACTTCTGATTGTGTCTACACCAGTCCAACACCAGCACTTCCACATCGTAATCACGAATGGGATTGTTTGAAAAAGTTGGAAAAGTACGATAAGCTGTCAAATTACGTGATGTTAAGATGTAGAGTGGGACGGTAAAGAGAAAACAGCGAATGATGGTGTTCAGAAAAATTTGAATGTCATTGTACACGATTCAGGAAGTGATATCATCCACAGATAAACGACCATGAGGAATGTGACTGTTGGGACAATTTTTACTGGAATCAGATTGTAAAATTTGAATATAAAAATCTTGCTGCAATTGTCTTGCTTTTAATGTGCACAAAA
>NW_025976073.1:0-7612 GCF_021869965.1 Rhincodon typus | reverse complement strand
GTCTAGGCCCGAAACGTCAGCCTTCCTGCTCCTCTGATGCTGCTTGGCCTGCTGTGTTCATCCAGCTCTACACCTTGTTATCCCAACTATTCTAATCTAATTTTCCAGTACTTGACTCATAGCCTTGATGTCGTAAGTGTTCATCTAAATACTAAAATGTTATGAGGGTTTCTGCCTCTGACAGGTGGTGGGTTCCAGGTACCCCCCACCCTCTGGGTGAAAATGTTTTTCCTCACATCTCCTTGCCCCTTGCCTTAAATCGATGCGACTGGTTATTGATCCCTCCATCATGGAGAAATATTTTGTCTTCCCAGCCTATTTATGCTGCTCAAAATTTTATACATAGAATCCCTACAGTGTGGGATCATGCCATTCAGTGCATGAAGTCTACACTGACCCTCTGAAGAGCATCCCATCTAGACCTACCCTCCCCCTGTAACCCTGCATTTCCCATGGCTAATCCATATCTCCAAATCCCTGGATACTCTGGGCAATTTAACACAGCCAAACCACCTAACCTGCACATCTTTGGACTGTGGGAGGAAATTGGAGCATCTGGAGGAAACCCACAGAGACTTGTGGAGAACATGCAAACTCCACACAGACAGTCACCCAAGACTGGAATCGAACTGGTGTCTCTGGCACTATGAGGTAGAAGTGCAAACCACTGTGCCACCCCGTCACCCTTTCAATCTCCTCGGCTCTAAAGAAAACAACCCCAGTCTGGCCAATCTCTCTTCATAACTCTGAATTCTCCAGCCCAGGCAACATCCTGGTAAATCTCCTCTGCACCCTCCACAGTGTTATCGCATCTTTCCTATAATTTATTTTTATTCATTCATAGGATGAGGATGTCACTGGCTAGATCAGCACTTTTTGCCCATCCCTAATTACCAAGAGAGCAATTAAGAGTCAACCACAACCAGACCACTCCTAGTCTGGAGTCATGTGTAGGCCAGACCAGGGAAGGAAGACTGTTTCCTTCCCTAAAGGATATTTGTATATAGTATATGGTAGCATTTGCTATAATGTGGATTCCAGAACTGCACACAAACATTAGCCAATTTCTCTCTTTCTTTTATTGCTGTTTTGTGGTTGCAATTAAAATTTGAAGTGTTGAGGATTTGGGGTGGAAGTTCAGGAGAGATGTACAATGAAGTGGTGAGGGATGCTTTTGGGTGCTGAAACCTACCATCAGTTGACATATTAGTAAGTAGGCACAAGTGATTTTAAAAAGCTAATCTGGGCAAATAGGGATGCTCTAGATCATGGATGCAACGTTCCTGCCCAGCTTCATTGATGTTAACACAAGATTTGAGCATGCAGGGGCACTGGAGTTTTCCAAAATTATATTTGACTCATAAACACCTTACTTTACATCAGTTTCACTTCTTTAATACGTGTGCTATGGTTGTTTTTTGAGACTGTTCAGAGAGCTAAATGAACTGGAATGCTTTACTGTTGGCATGCTTTGATGGTGCCTTTATTCTTGCCTTTATTGTGGCAGAAATAAACTTTGTTTAAAAACAAACACAAAGAACACCGGAGAAACTCAGCAGGTCTGGCAGCATCTGTGTACAGAGAAACATTTTTGAGTTTAGTATGACTATTCTGAAGACTTGAAACGTTAACTGTTTCTCTTTCCTCCGATGCTGCCAGACCTGCTGAGTTTCTCCAGTGTTCTTTGTGTTTGTTTCAGATTTCCAGCATCTGCTGTATTTTGCCTTTTTATAATTTTTTTTTTCTCACTCTTTATTGAATGCTCATGTTAGTGTCCAGTGTTGCAGTCAGTACTGTGTAGTTGATGGCTGGATTTGCAGGCTCAGCTGGATTGTAAAGAACACTATCACTCTCAGTAGGAATAATTGAAATGTGTTAGCTGAGCTTACAGCCCTGCAAGGACCCTGGCAGCCATCACCATAAGGTGTGGGCATGTGGACAGTACTGGCACTGCCTTTTATGCCCTTCATCTTCTTAACAATTTACTATTTCCACTATACCTCAGCATCCCTCTGAAGGCTGGTCCTTCCCATTAAACTCCTCTATGGGTGTCACCCCACTCCACAATACCACAGGCACCACTGACTCAGAGTTGATGGTCCTGCGCTTTCGTACAAGCTGCAGTTCTTCTGCTCCCTTCCATTGTGCAGTAAAACAAGGAGAGCTGCTGATCTTGCACACAACTGCACAAAACCAACAAGAACTGGGTGTGATAAGATTCTCAGGCCCTGTTAACTTTATTGTGAAGATACACTAGATCACACGTGCTGAGGTTCAATATGTTGCAAACATGTTCTGACTTTATTTCATTCCCCCCCATCAGGAAATCCTACATTACCAAGTCAACAGGCAGACCATATTTATCACTCTTGTTAGCTTCATCAAATCTGTCCCCCCTCCCACCCCTTAGATTTATAGGTTGTTTTCTTAAGAAGTTATCCAATTTCAATCCTACTTGTGAGAAGTAGGCACTGGCAGTTGTCAGCATCTCCTTTCAGTACCCATTCTTAATGTATGAACATAGTTGATTACTGTATGCAGACTATTCTTCTGCATATTGAGTACAGCTCTATTCATCCCTTCATGTGGAGGGCATTATGTGACATTTACTTTTGTCCACAGCCAACATCTACACTGTGTGGTCTTTTTCCAATTGGACGTTTGAGTCTTGCCTCTGCTTTTGAATCTACTTCCTGTCCCGCATTTGCTGAGTGATCCCTAGGCACAGTAAAATAGGTTGTCTGATATACATCAATGTTATGCCAACGCCAATTAGAAGCATTAACATAACCATTTATCTTACAATATCTTCTCAGATTGCCCTTTTATCCTGAAATAAAAGAGCTTGTTGTTATCAAACCTGTTTAGGAGTTTTTATTTAGCAGCAGCAATGAACAATGCATTGTTAAAATGTTTTGAAAAATGGACGTTCTTGTCATTTAGTTAATAGTCTTCTCTGTCACTAACATTGAGCATCTGAATCCCCATAACTAGAAACAGAATGTAAGCATCAGTGAGACTGCATCTGGAATATTGTGGACAATCTCTGTTACCTTACTTGAGGAAGGTTGTAGTTGTATTGGAGGTAGTTCAGAGGAGGTTCACAAGTTTGATTTCAGAGATGAGTTTGCCTTAAGAAGAGAGATTGAGCAGTTTAGGCTTATACTTTCTGGAGTTTAGAAGAATGACGGAAGGTCTAAAGGAGATGTATAAAAGAGATCAATAAAGTAGACTAGAATAAGAGGTCATAATTTTAGGATAGGGGCGACAGGTTTAAAATACAAAATGAGGAGAAATTATTTCTCTCAAAGGGTATCGTGAATCTGTGGAAGTCACTACCCCAGAGAACGGTGGATGTAGAGACATTGAATAAATTTAAGCAGGAGATAGACAGATTTTTAATTAATAATGGGTTAAAGGGTTATGGGGAGTGGGCAGGAAAATGTAGTTGAGGCTGAGATGAGATCATCAATAATTATATCAAATGGTGGAACAGGCTTAAGGAACTGAAACGCTTACTCCTGCTTTTAGTTTTATAGCATTCAAATGGAATCATGGAGGAAAACATATGGAATTGTACTAACTAAATTAGAAAGGATCCAGCTCTCCTTCCAAAACAGATGAAACAACTAATTCCTTTTAGAAGTAATGAATATTTCAGGAAAATCGGGTAAAACTAAATTAGATATTTTGCTCTTGTCTATAGTATTTAAATGGTCATTTGGGACTGTTATTGAGATGCTGCCATGACACCCAAATCCTTGAGTACTCACATGTTCCTGCTTTGCTTCACCTTACAAAGATAGATTCTGAGGGACAAGAGGTGCCCTCTGCAACCATAGCCAATGACTCCATTTTGCAAACCCCTAACTGGAATATAGATATAATGCAGCCTATTATTCAAGCAGGGCCATCAAGGAGCAGATGATAGGCCTCTTGGAGATAAGATTCTAAGGCTTGAATAGATCTGAGAGTCCTGCATTACACCCAGGCAGACTATGGTGCATAATCCTTGTAGGCTGTGCTATGCACAACTGGAACAGACAAAGAGGGGATATGATGGATACTGATGTTCTTTGAGTAGAAATATAGTCTTCAGAGGAGGAAGATGAGGAAATTGAGTTGAAGGAACATCACCCTCATCATGATAGAATGATGTAGTCAGTCATAAAAACTAGGCAGGACTTCATTGATACTTGCTATCAATAGACATGAGTTAGATGCATTGATCCTTCACTAACCACAAATTTGTTGTTGCTCAAGGGGATGTGATATTTGTCTGTTCCCAGCTTATTTTCATCTGTTTTTCTCCACATTTGGTGTTCTTGAATGAAAGTGCACATTTTCAACCATTTAAAGCCTTTTTCAGCATGTGACACTCCCAAATTGAACAATTAGGAAATGTCATGCTATGCTGGGTATTAGGGAAGGCACAGCAATCCCTTTGACAGGGTTCTATGATTGTGTGGCACTAAGGACAGATAGTCTGTTGCTACAAGCATTCTTGTAGCTGCAATACAATGACAGGTAGTGAGGTAAAATGGTAATACATTTACGATTGTGCACTTGTATTCACGATGACTATCCCACCCATGTGCCCTCAGAAGCATTTCTTTCTAGTTTCCCTCCCCCTGCATTCCCAGTGAAGGGGACCTTCTTGTTGGCTGACCTTGACTGTGCATATTTAGCACCAGTGCCACAAGATCATTATAGACTATGCAGTCAGACGTAGCTAGCCAGACAGGACTTCATTGATACTTACTATCATTAGACATGATCCGGATGTTTCTGCCATTGCTGAGTGTATGATGCATACCTAACAAAGCAAACTGCAGATGTTACACAAAGCAATTTGCTCAACGTCATGGAAGGAAACCCTTCATGACACTGCCCAAAATTGGCACTGAGGTGATTAGTTTAAACTTGTATTTCTTACGGCAAACACAAAATAAACCGACAGACTACACCATACACACACTAATCTCACCATTGGGGAAAAATATTCTGTTAAATGAAATTTTAAATCTGCATCTTCCTAGATTTTGTTGAACACCTGTAAAAATAATGCTGTTGCAGCATGAAGGAGAAACAATGGAGAGCTATGACAGGTGATTAATAAAAATATAATACAGTTTTCAGATTTTTTCAGGACAGTACTTGACAAAGAATAATAAATGCAAGCCTGGTGATATTGTCTTTATGAATTCCCACAGAACACAATGATTCTGGGAATATAAATTGTAAATAAGCTTTTTAAGTGGAATACTATGTATGTATCTCTCAAGAACACTTTTAACAATCTTAGATAAATCTCAAATGTTATGGGTACTGGTTTAATCTGCTTACCTTTGCATTTATACACCACGAATAATGGGAATAAAATGATACACGGCATGATAGGCCATTATGTGCTAACTTTAAAATATACCCGGTAATTTCCTTGTCTTCTTCAGTTCTTTGGGCCGCTTTAATGTTCATAATAACTATTTTCTGTGACATAAAACACAATTAATCCAGTGGGATTAAATAGTAGCATAATGGTCCAAACAAGTAGTAATTTACAAGAGTGCAAAAAACAATTATCCCAGCTCAAGGCATTTAAGGATGGGAAACAAATGCTGACTAGCTAGTGATATCTATATTATGTGAAAAAAATAGTAACATGCAAGGTGTATCAATTTATTGTAAATACTTTCCTTTTGTTCATTCATTGGACATGGCATCACTGACTAGCTCACATTTATTGCCCCCTCTAATTGCCCAGAGGGCAGTAGTTACAAGTTACCACGTGGCTATGGGTCGAGAATCACGTGTCGGTCAGACCAGATAAGGACTAAAGGACATGATTGAACCAAATGGGTTTTTACGGCAATCAACTGTGATTACATGAACGGTGTTAGACTAGTATTTTTATTCCAGATTTTTATTGAAGTCAAATGTCACCATCTGCAATGACGGAATTCAAATCTATGTCTCCACAACATCATCCTGGGACTGCTGGTTTAGTAGCCAGTAACATTACCATAACACCACTGCCCACTGGAGGTGGGAAAGGAATGGTGAATGGAAATATTGTATTCTGACACTTTCCAATTAAATTAAAATTAAAACAAGAAAAAATGTTCTAGTGATGTTTTACGTTAAGTATCCCATAGGATGAACAGACTAACTCACTGTTTCTTATAAATACAGGTGCTGTTTGTTGTACTCGTGTGAAAGAGCCACATAACTCACTTGCACCTGCAGTGAGGAATGGAGCTTTCATGTTTTGCAAAAGAACATCCTTGTTTGCGTGAGTTACCCGAGGAAAAAGAAAGGGAAAAAGCAAAAATAAATATTTTTTCAGTGACATAGTCTTTTCAAGCGATTTCTTATTTATTTATTACCCCATTAAGTAATTCAGTAAAAATGAGATGTTTGTATGCATTTGCTGTGATTTCCATTCAGAGGTCTAGGTCCAGGGCACCAAGACCACAAAATATGAATAATGTAAACAATCATCTAAATATGGGCATTGTTGTGTTGTAAAAGGAAAGGATGAGGTCATCATCAAGACCAAAATCTGAGTGGCAAACAGCACAGCTGTGCTAGTTTATTGAAATATTAACTCATAGAAACTAGGAGCAGGAGGAGGCCATTCAGCCCTTCGAGCCTACTCTGCCAATCATGATCACAGAAGATCCTCTATCTCAATGCCATAATACCTGCTTTATGCCCCTGGATGCCTCTAATATCTAAAAATTTATCTATCTCTTTCTCAATTACATTTGGTGACTCAGTTTCACAGTCTTCTATGGTTGAGAATTTTGTATGTTCATTACCCTCTAAGTACCCTCATCTCAGTCCTAAATGATCAATACCATATCCTAAGACTATGTTCCCTTGTTCTAGACTCTCCAACTAGGTAAACGTCCTCTCTGAATCTAGTCTGTCTAGCCCTGTTATACAGTTCAATCAGATCCCCTGTCATCCCTCTAAACGGTAGCAAATACTGGCCCAATCTCTCCTCATAGGACAGTCCTACAATCCATGGTGTCAACCTAGTGAAACTCCACTGCACTCCCTCTGTGGCAAGTGTAACTTTTCATAGGTAGGGAGATCAAAACTTGCATGTAATACTGCAGGTATTGTCTCACCAGGCCCTGTATAACTGTAATAAGACATCCCTTTTTCTGAACTCAAATTCTATTGTAATGAAGGTTAATATGCCAGTTGCCTTCCAAGTTACTTGCCTATCTACATTCATTGAATTGTGTACATGGACACACAGATCCCTTTGCATATCGACTTTTCATGATAAATAATACTCTTCCATTCTGCTTTTCACACCAAAGTGTATAACCATATTGTACTGCATCTGCCATGCATTTGCCACTCATTAACTTGTCTAAGTAATCCTGAAGCCTCTTTGCATTCTTCACCCAACTCACAATCCCGTCCATTTTGTGCCATCAACAAACTTGGAAATGTTGCATTTGGTTCCCTCATCCATGCCATTTATATATATCGTTTATATCTGGGATCCAAGCACTTATGCCTGCAGTATCTTGCTAGTTGCTGCCTGTCACCTGGAAAAAAGAGCCAATTATTTACACTGTAGACAAACAGGAGG
>NW_025976072.1:1290-7612 GCF_021869965.1 Rhincodon typus | reverse complement strand
CTGGCCCCATCCCCGCCTCTTCGACCTGTTTGTTTCCTCTCCACCTATCCTCTCCTCTATCCCTCTTCTATCCGCCTCCCACTCTCTCCCTATTTATTTCAAAACCCCCTTCCCCTCCCCCTTTTCTGATGAAGGGTCTCGGCCCGAAACGTCAGCCTCTCTGCTCCTATGATGCTGCTTGGCCTGCTGTGTTCATCCAGCCCTGCACCTTGTTGTCTCGGATTCTCCAGCATCTGCAGTTCCTACTACCACAAAAAGAACTGAAACTCCTTTGTACCGGGAGAGACCAGGTCGTGATAGAGTATGGCATATTATGGGGAGCAAGAGTGATTATCCAAAGCAAACGTTGCCGCCAGATACTGACTGAACTTCACCAGTGGTCTAGGTGTTTACAAAATGAAGATGTTGGCAAAAGGTTATGTCTGGTGGCCAGCATTGGATGTAGGAATAGTCGCATTAGTGGGGCAGTGCCCAGAGTGCCAACAAGGACAAAGATTACCGCCAGCTGCTCCCCCGCATTCATGGGAATGGCGGGTAAACCCTGGACTTGGTTACATTTTGACTGTGCAGGTCTTTCATGGGGTCAATATGCTTAGTAACCATGGACGCCCACTCAAAGTGGCTGGATGTGCATAGACATGCATTCCTCAAACATGGGGATATCAATAGAAAAACTGCACAATTCTTTTGCAATACGCAGACTCCCAGAAGTGTTGGTCACACATAATGGGCTATTGTTTACCAGCAGGTAATTTGAGTATTCCCTAAATTCAAATGGCATTCGACATATGAATGGCATTCCATACCATTCATCATCCAATGGTCTGGCAGAAAGAGCAATCCAAATTTTGAAGGCATGCTTAAAGAAACAGCCTACAACTTCACTTGATACCAACTGTCCTGGTTCCTGTTTGATTACGGGACCACCCATCATACAACTACAAGGATAGTGACAGCAGAGTTTCTAATGAGGAGAAGACTCCACACCAGGTTAAATCTCATCTTCACAGACCTGGGGAGAAGGATGAAATGGTATCAAGAATGCCAAAGCTGGACACAAGACTCCATTAAGTGAGAGAGACAGTTTACTTCAGGAGATGAAGTTTGGTGTAGAAACCATGGGAGTCACCCTGCATGTGTAAGAGGCACAGCCAACACGAGGTCAGTTCGAGTGATGTGAAGTTCAGGTGCAGTCCTGAACAAGCACGTGGACCACATGAAAGCTGTAAACTTGCAAATGTGGTGAGAGAAAAGTAAGCCTGGCTGCTCAACAGCCTTAACAACTGTTCCTGAACCCGTGGGTTCTCCCTCTCCACAAAGCATTGAAGATACTTGGAACCTGAGATGGACTTGGCAGATATCACCAAATTGACACCTTTGCTGCCCGATGAGGAGGATAAATGTCTTCTGAGACTATCCAGGCACAAGAGGCAAATAACTGTGCATTATATGCTGCCTGTAAAAGAGGCAGAGTTGGAGGTGCCTGACCCGGTGCTAAAACACCCCAGGAGGAGCTGCAAACAAGAGAGCTGGCCTATGTCCTCGATCTCAGAGGGGGAAGGATGTACTGATTGTAACAAGCTCAGCTAGGAGGATGTTGTGGAATATGAGTTCCCTAGTTGCTCATCTGGTCCAATCAGGGACCCTAGCTGACAGATAAGAACAGGAGTGTCAGACATTCTGTTCATTCAGAGAACTGGCTCTGAGGCAGCTGTATCAGTGTCAAGGGCTCTCCAAATGTAAATCAAGGGTGGCTTGGTAACGGGATATCAGCATCTGTGAGGTTATTTCACTCAATACCTCCTACTTCTTAATATAGACTTGCCTTAGAAAATCAACATACTCCTCCCTAATCTTACTCTCATCCACATCATTCTCATTGTTGAATACTAATGTAAAGTACTCACTTCCTTTGGCTCCAAGCATAATTTCCCTCCAGTGTCCCTGAATGGGCTTACCCTTTCCCTAGCTACCATCTTGCTACTAAAATGTCTTAAAAATGCCTTGGATTTTCCTTAATCCTATTTGCCAGTGTCACCTCATGGCCCCTTTTAGCAATCCTAATTCCTTGTTTAAGTTCTGTCCGGCTTCCTTTACTTTCCTCAAGGGATCTGTTTGATTTAAAGTTCCTAAAACTTATGAATGCTTCCGTTTTCTTTTTGACCTAAATATCTCTTGTCATCCAGGGTTCCCGAAGCTTGCTATCCTTATTTTTTTATACTCACAGGAACATGCTGGTCCTGAACTCTGATCAACTGGCCTTTAAAAGACTTCCACATTTCAGATTTATTATTAAATCTGGTCCATTTCTGAAGAAGGGTCTAGGCCCGAAACGTCAGCCTTCCTGCTCGTCTGATGCTGCTTGGCCTGCTGTGTTCATCCAGCTCTACACCTTGTTATCTCAGATTCTCCAGCATCTGCCGTTCCTACTATCTTTAAAACTTAGGGAATTATGATCACTGTTTCTAAAATGATCGCCCACTGAAATTTCCATCATTGGGCCAGGATCATTCCCCAGTACAAGGTCTAGTATGCCCCTTTCCCTCATAAGACTGTCCACATTTTGTTTCAAGAAATTGTCCTTCTGAGAATTATGTGGATGAGAGTAAGATTAGGGAGGAGTATGTTGATTTTCTAGGGCATGTCTATATTAAGAAGTAGGAGGTATTGAGTGAAATAACCTCAATTTCTGCCCATCTAAGGCACAAAGGGAGACCCAGTCAATATTGGAGAAGTTAAAATCACCCACTACAACAATTCTGTTGCTTTTACACGTTACCATGATCAGCTTACTCTATTTTCCTCTGGCAATTGGGAGGCCTTATTATAATACCATCATATCGATTGTTTCTTTCTTATTCCTGAGCCTTCCAAGATGTCCTGTCTTAATTTAGCTGTGACATCCTCCTTAGTCAATAATGCAACCCCTCCAATCCTTCTACAATCTTCTCTGTCATGCCTGAAACATCTAAACCCCAGAACATTGAGCTGTCTGTCCTGCCCTTCTCTCAAACAAGTTTCTGTAATGGATATAAAATAATAGTTCTGTGCACTAATCCAGGCTCTAAGCCTCATCTGCTTTATCTGTTAATGCCCTTGCATTAAAATAAATACACTTCAGACTACCATTAACTTGGTCTGTGTGTTCTTCCTATTGGACTTACTTGACTTAACCTCTGGCTTCTCCTCAATCACTCGATTTGACTTACTTCTGTGGTTCCCATTCCCCTGCCACACTAGTTTAAATCCTCCTGAGCAGATTAGTGCCCTTCCAGTTTAGGCACGACTCATCCTTCTTGTGCACGTTCCTTCTGCCTTGGAAGAAATCCTAACGATCCAGACATCTGAAGTCCTCTCTCCTACACCAGCTCTTTAGCCATGCATTTAATGTATTGTCTTCCTAGTTCTGGCTTCACTAACAGGTGACACAGAGAATAATCCTGAGATTATAACCCTAGAGGTCCTGCTTTTCATCTTTGTACCTAATTCCTTGAATTTCCTTTGCAGGACCTTATTGCTCTTCCTGCCTATGTTGTCAGTAGCAACATAGACCACAACCTCTGGTTCTCACCTCTCTGGTTCTCATCTCTCCTTTCAGAATATCTGGTAACCATTCAGAGACATCCTTGACGCTGGCAACAGAGAGTCAACACACCAAACTCATGTCTCGCGTGTTGCCCAGAAATGGCAATTTATACCCCTGACTATAGAATCCCTATTACTACCTGTCAATTATATTGTGACCCTCCCTGCTATACAACAGAGCAAGTTGTGGTGCCACTGATCTGGCTACTGCCGTTGCTTTCCCCTGAGAAGCAAACCCCTCAACAGTATCCAAAACAGAATATTGTTAAAGAGGGGAATAGCTACAGGGCACTCATGCACATCCTGCCTGCCCCTCCTGGCAATCACCTATCCACCTGTCTGAACCTGAGGTGAGACCACATCCAGGAAATTCCTATCTATAAAACTTTCTACCTCCTTTATGCTCCTTAGTGAGTCCAACTTCTGTTCCAAACTATTCATGCGGTCCAAGAGGAGCTGCAGGTGAACAAACTTCCTGCAGACATAGCTGTCACTTTGACTTCTACCTGATCTCAGAGAAGGAACGTACCATTCCACTAACTGCCATTTATATCCCTATAGTAACTATTGCTTTAAAAAGAAAAAAAACCTACCTTGCTTTACCTTTATGTTGCTTGCCCTTCTCAGCGAAATCTAACACTCACTTTGACCTCAATAGCAGCACTTCAATCTCAGTCTTGTACAAAATGGCCACTCCCAAAATAGCCCTATGGTTGGCTCCACTTCCTCCTGTTGAGCACTGGGTCCTTCATAATCCCCCTCTCGGTTGTGGTGAGTGAGCAGACTTTTCCCAGAATCCTCTTCAGTCACGTCTCAATGTTGTGTTTTCTTCTTGGCTTCTCTGGTTTGACCTGATAGACTGATCATAGTTACCTCATCAGACAGCCATGGGTGAAAATGAGCAGACCCCTGACTACTACCTATGCATGTCCCCAACCATGTTAACTTTCTCCACCAGGCTGGCTGCTATGGAGCCAAAGGAATGTGAGTTTCCTCCCACAGTCCAAAGATGTGCAGGCTAGGTGGATTGGCCATGCTAAATTGCCCGTAGTGTTCAGGGATGTGTAGATTAGATGGGTTATAGGGCGATGGGTCTGGGTGGGATGCTCCGAGGGTCGGTTGTTGGGCCAAAGGGCCTGTTTCCACTATGATCTATGATTCTATGATCTTCTATGAACTGTGAGATATTTCCTGGACAGCCAAGGGATGGACACACTCTCTGAGATCCATCCAGCCAAATGCCTGGCTGTGGCCAATTTTTAAGTTGTTTTCAATTGTTCATTCATGAAATAAGACAAATGTATATTTTCCAGACTATTTCAATCATTCTTGTCAACTATGCACTCAACCTTTCCCCCATGTACTCACGAAACATTTCCTTTGGTTTTTAGCTGCCTTTGGGAATAGCTGTGTTCTAAATTAATATAATTAAGTGGAATAAACCTAATTAAAATACCTAACACAACAAAGACATTTCATACATATTTGAATATTACACAGTGATTTCAATGTACTACCATCTTATATTTATCAGACCAGGGGATGACTACTGTTGAAGGAGGGGTTTTTTGCTGTGAGCCTAACTTTCACTGCTGTAAATTTGATTTCAGAAACTACTTCAGTTTATCTAACATGAAAACCTATCAGTGAAGTGATTATCATTCTGTTCATCAAGGCATGCTTCCAACAAGTTTCTAATATTGCTGATAGGTTAGCCACAACACATTGATACTAAAACAGATATCTTTTGTTAGAAAAAAAACTGTCAGAATAATTCTAAAGACCGTTGTCCCCAGGCTGCTTTAGCCAAATATACTTTTGAACTTTATTAATTCTGATAATCTGTAAATACTGTCTGCAATTTGTATGCTGCTATATGTTTTAGAATTAACCTGTGCAGCGTCATGTACACTTATTAATCAATACTGCAAAACTATGCATGGCTCACTGAATAACATTTATTTCATAACCCTTTCATTAGTAATGAACTCCATCTATTTTATAGGTTCCATTCATTATTAATAAAGTAGTCACTTCAAAATATTATGTGTATTTGAAGTAGATGATGAGTTTAGTATTGTGTAATTCAATTGTATGGCGAGCTATTGACAATGTAATTATTAATCTTGAACTGAACACATTGAGATTGTTTATCATAATTCTTCTCTATTTGTACAGGCAAAGTCTCCACTTTAAAATATTTATCTTTGTTTTCATATCCTCAAATGGGTACAATTCTCCCTATTGCTGCAACCTCCTCCAATCATACAATTCTGCAAGACATCTGCATTCCTTCAATACTGCATTCCCAATGTTCTCTGAACCATCACTGGTGTTTGTGCCTACAGCTATAAGTGCTGGAATTCCCTCCTCTTATTGATCCACTTCCCTATCAGACCATCATTTGTGATTCTCTGGAAATCTCTCTCTTTAACCAAGCTTTTGTTTCAATGCCTCCATATGTGTCTCAGCGTTAACTTGCATTTGCTGATTGCTACTTTGATGCCACTTAGGACAACATTCTATGAAAAAGGTGCTATATAAATGTAACAGAGATAGTAGGAACTGCCGATGATGGAGAATCTGAGATAACAAGGTGTAGAGCTGGATGAACACAGCAGGCCAAGCAGCATCAGAGGAGCAGGAAAGCTGACGTTTCAGGTCGAAACCCTTCTTCAGAGTGGGATACTGGTTATTGTTCTGTCCACATCTGTAACCAAAGTAAAAACCCATTCCA
>NW_025976072.1:0-1190 GCF_021869965.1 Rhincodon typus | reverse complement strand
GATAACAAGGTGTAGAGCTGGATGAACACAGCAGACCAAGCAGCATCAGAGGAGCAGGAAAGCTGACGTTTTGGGTCGAGACCTTTCTTCAGAAAATGGTAATAGATGGATCTTTTCCCCTATTCTTACAGTTCTCCAGAGAACTTAGAGACAGCGGTTACAAGGTATGTGCTGTAGATATATGGCTATTTGTTTATTTTCTTATTTTCTTCACACACAATATAAATTATCATGATTCCTGCATTTATGACAGTTATGAGATTAAAATATATTAATATATATGGCGTATTGTTATATATTTCTATGGGAAAGGGAGATTGTGAGCATTTCCTTGAAGGTTGACTCCCCTTGAGGGATAGAAAGGGAAAGGGAAGGGGAAAAGTATGTGATGTATCAATAGGAAAGAGCTGAACCCTCATGTTACACAGTTAGGTCAGTGTGGTTAATTCCTATTTGTGAGTTTACATATTTACAGTGCGAGTGTGCTAATTCTAGAGGTGAAGCAAAATCAGTGAATATTACAAGCTGTACTTGAGATTACAGTCTAAAATTTTTTAAAAATTGAATGGTATAAGAAACCAATGGCGTTCTAACCTAGATGGGAGAAGTGCACTGTCTTTCTGTACTCCCACTACTCCACACAACACAACATAAATTTAATTTGTTATACCCAGTCCCTAATCTGCCCAATTATATGCTATATTAATCTTAAAATAAGAAAATCAATCAACCAGGTCTCTTTAATTAACACAAAATTATTGATTTATTCTAAAAGAACCTATTCAATGAATTGGACTGACAGGTTGTAATGTGAAAATATGCCAAATGAACTGCAGTGGTTCAAGGCAACAGCTCACCATCACCTTCTCAAGGGTGACTAGGGATGGGCAACAAATGTTGGCTGAGCCAGCGACACCCTCATCCCTTAAATGAATAAAAGAAAGTAATGGTTACCACTATAAATACCACAAAAAACATACAAACATATTGCATATTTTAGGTAAAGGGAAAAAGTCAGATTTCACTCTGCCGTAATTGACCTCAGGAAAAAAAAAATTTGGTAGATAAGTCTTTGTTTTTGAAAACAGAAAAGGATAATGATTGATATAAAATAAAGAATTGCAGATGCTGAAAATCTGAAGCAAACACAGAGAATGTTGGAGAAACTCAGTAGGTCTGGCAGCATCTGT
>NW_025976071.1:0-7612 GCF_021869965.1 Rhincodon typus | reverse complement strand
AATAGTTTAATTTTATTCAAATGTCATAAGTAGCTTTATCATTGTAATTTTAATTCTGAGTTACAAAGCAAATGTGAATGTGCATATTATCTCTATCCTCCCCACATAAGCACATCACAGACCCTTTTGTAAAAAATACTGTCAAATTGTACTTGATCCTTGAGGAGAAAAAACAGAGTTAACGTTTCAGGTTCAATGATGCTTCTGTGGAACACAGTAGAAGAAGTAAAAGGAGATTTTATTTGATTTGAATTATTATTGTCACATGTACCTAGGTACAGTGAAAAGTTTTGTTTTGCATGCAGTACAGGCAGATCATACCATATAAAGTTCATAGGGAGATAGAACATGGCAAGGAAGACAATGTTATGGCTGCAGAGAAGGTGCACACAAAGCAAGATCAACATTAGATTTAAAATTTGAGAGGTCCATTCAGAAAGAGAAGTAAAACTTCGTTGAGTTCCAAAAGAGCATCACTGGACCCGAAACATTAACTCTGATTTCTCTCCACGGATGCTGCCAGACTGGCTGGGAGTTCCCAAACATTTCTGCGTTTGTTTCCGAAGGCCTCTCTTGTCAGGTTTCTGACTTATCCAAGTAACTGTTTTTGAATCTGTAGGATAATTAATGTAGGGGAAACCTTTCATCTGCCAATGCCCCACACTTCTTGATCCCTCAAGCTTATATCATGCTGAGGAATAGTTATGCATTGCCATTGAGAACTTAACAGAATTTAGTATGCTAACTGCGTCATTTAGCAGCACCATCAAACAATACCATGTGTAAGTATTGTCAGTATACTGAAATAAAAGCACACCTTTCTTTCTGGATATTAACTGCAAAAAATTGTATAAATAGATCAGTTTTACAACTGGGTTAGAAAATCAGCAAAAATCATTTCAAGGATGTTACTTGATCATACCCATCTTGTTGGCAGCAATATCCAGTGAGGTAATTATTTGTTTATTTTCCATTCCTTTAAAGAGATTTCGCCTGGATGAAAGTCTCGGCATCATCCACAACTCTGAAATACAACACTTTTCCCTGGTCCATTCTTTGACCCAGAATCTTACTACTGGTGTAGTAAGAAATTACAGAGAGTTATTAACACAGTTGTGATCACACAAGCTAACCTTACATCCATTGACTCCATCCATACTTCTTGTTGTCTCAGAAAGGCAGCCAGCATCATCAAAGACCCCTCCCGCCTTAATTATGGTTTCTTCCACACTCTTCCGTTAGGCAGAAGATGCAAAAGCTTAAACACACCTACCAATAGGTTCAAAAACAGCTTCTTTCCTGCTGTTATTAGACTTCTAAATGGACCTCTCAACTTTTAAATCTGATGTTGATCGTGCTTGGTGTGCACTTTCTCTGCAGCCATAACATTGTCTTCCTTACCATGTTCTATCACCCTATGAACTTTGTATGGTATGATCTGCCTGTACTGCATGTAAAACAAATCTTTTCACTGTACCTAGGTACGTGTGACAATAACTAATCAAATCAAATCAAATCAAAACAGATATTTTATAAGGTAATGAATCTGGAAGGTTTAATGATGAAGACTGCCTTAAGGTCTATCTAATTCAAAGATGTTGTAAGGACTTGGGTAGGGAAGGGCCGAATTTCACAGGATGTTGACAGATTTGACTACTGTTACATTTTACTGGGGTAGTGCACATTAATTCAAGCCCTGCTCCTCCCAGTGTCATCACAAAAATTAAAATTTTAAGAAGCGTGCAGAATTCCACAATTTATCTGGCTTTTAGACACAGGTTGACAGAAAGCAAGGATCAGGTTTTTGTACTCATCAAGAATTATTGTTTATTATTAATAAATATATTCTTAACTGTAGAGAAACAGTTATGAACTATTAACATATAACTCCATTAGTTAAAATACCAATGCACTGAGAAAATTCGCTCAAATGAAATAAATGTGAACGCTGGATATCGTAAATAAAGACAGAAATTGCTGGAGAACTTCAGCAGATGTGGAGAAACAAAAGGGGTGGAGTTAATGTTTCAAGTCCAGTGACTCTTCAAAACATATTCAGACAAACACAAAATAAAATGGCTTTCATCAGAGGAAGAAGACAATACAGTGGTCTTTGTTCACAGAGTTTGATGACATGATCCTTTTGCTGATCAGAATGCTGCTTCTCCATCATCCTCCTCCAGATTCTTACACTTGCTTTCAGGAGGCACAGAGTGACTGGTACACACTTGTAAAATTCTCTGATTTATTAATTGAAAATCGCAGTGTACAGCTGCGAATGAGGGGAAATAAACTGGCGATCTATAGATGCTTTTTACTGGAGAATATAAACAATTCCTTCCAATCTGGAGGTCCAATAGGTTTTCCCAAACATTCATACCCCCAAGCCATTCAGTTTACTGAGAGCCAATAATGTAATTGTTAGCAGGCAAGGGCCTTTGTCCATGATAACTGGCCACCATTTCGCAGACCAGTCAGGAACTTGTTGCCAGTCAAATCTCCATTTGTACACACCACTCTGACTCCACCTAATCTTTAACTAGGCTTTGCCCATTGCTTGAAAAAACAGCTGGTGTGACCACAACTTACAATGAATGTTAGGTAACATGCTAAAAGAAAAATGCCATAAATCCTTCAAAAAACCCTTATCTTTTAAAACAGTTCTTTTTCTGTTTTAATCCACATCAAAATACAGAAGGAAAATACATGCCTTGAAAGTCTTCAATGTGTCAGCTTCAACAGTTTCACAGGCTCACCACTCTCTTGGGGAAGAAATTTCACCTCATCTCAGTTCTAAAAGGCCTTATCCTTAGACTGTGATCCCTCATTCTGGACTCCCAGTCATTGAGACTTCCTTCCTGCATCCACCCTGTCTAGTCCTGTTAGACTTTCATTGATGGAATTCTTTAGGTATAAAGCCACCTAACATAAAAAGAAGTGTCTGTGAATTGATGCGGGAATTTTTAATAGAGTGAAACTGTTGCCTCAACTACAGCCAAAACACCGCCAGAGACTGCGAACACTGTCAATGGGTGTAAAAAGGCATACTCGTTTTTAGATTTTATACATTAGGTCATTCCAAGCTTACCCTGGGAATGCCTTAAATCAACAGTGTTCAGCTGCTTGCATCCTTTACTTGAGCTACACAATTTATTTCTGTGCCCATTGGCAATTGGCACTGGCGCGAGCAATTCTCTTCAATGACACATTTCACAAAAATCCAGGCAGGGGATTATAGATTATGCCTTTGTGCTGCCCCATATCCTGTCACTTTCACAAAATAGGGATTCCAATCACTCCAAGTCACAAATGAGTTGCATGTACAATTGGTACCAGATTAAACAAAAAACACAATATCCAGCAAAAGCCCTTCATTTCAAAGCACTTCAGTATCCTAATCATTATTCTAAGATGGCAGGCAGGAATTATGTAACTATCATGCTCCAGAAAGGCATATCAAACATAGTTGTAAGAAAGTAGGTATCAATGACCACTCTGGACACTGACATGAGCACCTTTTGTATATGTATAAAATTACAGGTTAATGCCTGTTTCAGGCCATTGCTACAGCATTTGTTTGCCTTGCATTAATCAGCGTCAGTTTTAGCAGCAGAACAAGACCTACGTGCTATACAAAAACAACGCAATAGACTAGTGTTAAAGAAGTTAGTTCATCAAAAGTATTTACCTAAATATAGAGTTGGGTAGAACAGCCCATTGCTTCCAAAGCAAAATTAAAACTATGCCTCTTGCTTGCTGTGAGATTTTGTTTTCAAAAATCACTGACTACCCAAAAGGAAGGTCAAAGTCATCAGAGATTTGCAAGTAAATTATTCAAAAAAATTCAGATATGATGCGTAAGATAAAATAGGCTGAAAATACATATGACTCATAGATGTGGGTGGCTTTTGGCTCCTGGATTGGATAAATAGTTCAGGGAAGTAAGGGGATGCTTATTTCCATGACTAGCACCAGCATCCTCCTCAGAATGGTTTACTGATCCCAAGTTGGACAAACAGCTGGGGATCTCAATGACCAGCAGTTTCTAATGTTTTCTTCAGTGTACTTGAGCTAGTCAAAGTTGAGCCGAAACCAACATGGCTCCACCTCAAGATGCTCTTTCCTCTCTGAAGTGATTTATTCCCCTTTTGCTAACCTGGTTAAATACCTTACTTCTGGGAGTCTTATTAAATTGTCGATTAGCAGAAATGTGTCCACAAGAAGTGCATGTTAAAATGATGGCTCGCTGCTTGCTGGGAGATCCTGTTGAATTAGTTCTGAAGAAGAATCATGTTTAACTAGAAATGTTAACTACGTTTCTCTCTCCCACTGATGATGAGTATTTCTGACACTTTCTGCTCTTATTTCAGATTTCTACCATCCACAATAATTCAAAGGACATAATTCAAACAGAGATAGTAGGAACTGCAGATGCTGGAGTCTGAGATAACAGGGTGTGGAGCTGGATGAACACAGCAGGCCAGGCAGCATCAGAGGAGCAGGAAAGCTGATGTTTAGGAAGGGTCCAGACCTGAAACGTCAGCTTTCCTGCTCCTCTGATGCTGCCTAGCCTGCTGTGTTCATCCAGCCCCACACCTTGTTACCCATAATTCAAACAGGGCTATTGAGAAAAATAAGAGCGAGACAAACAATGGTAAAAGGACAAGCTTAAAGGCTTTGTACCTTAATGTGCGGAGCATCTGCAATAAAGTGGATGAACTAATCACGCAGATAGATGTAAACATGTACGATATAATTGGGATTACAGAGACAAGGCGACAGTGTGACCAGGGATGGGAACTGAATGTCCCAATGTATTCAGTATTTAAGAAGGACAGACAGAAAGGAAAAGGTGGTGGAGTGACATTGCTGGTTAAAGAGGAAATTAACACGATAGTCAGAAGGGATATTAGCTCTGACAATATGGAGTGTGCATGGGTAGAGTTGAGAAATACCAAGGGACAAAAAACATTGTGGATGTCATACATAGACACTCAAACTGCAGTGGCAATGTTGGGAAAGGCATTAAGCAGGAAATTAGAGATGCATGTAATAAGGAAATATCGGTGATCATGGGTGATTTTAATCTGCACATAGATTGGGCAAATCAAATTAGCCACAATACCGTAGAGGAGGAATTCCTGAAGTGTGTATGGGATTTTTTCTGACCAATATGTGGAGGAACCAACTAGAGAGCAGGTCACCTTAGACTGGGTACTGTATAATGAAAAGGGAACATTGACAATCTAGCTGTGCGAGACCTCTTGGGGATGAGCGACCATAACGTGATAGAATTTTTATCAAGATGGAGAGTGAGGTTGTTGAGTCGGAGATGAGGGCGCTGAATCTTAATAAAGGAAGCTATGAAGATATGAGGTGTGAGTTGGCCTTGATAGATTGGGGAGAGTTACTTAAAGGGATGACAGTAGATAGGTAATGGCAAATATTCAATGAATGTATCAGAGAACTGCAACAACTGGGTAAGAGGGCTAATCCATGGCTTACAAAGGAAATTAGAGATAGTTTCATCTAAGGAACAAGCATACAGATTGGCCAAGAAAAATAATAAGTCTGAGGATTCAAAGCAGTTTTGAATTCAGCAAAGAAGGACCAAGGGATTGATTAAGAAGGGGAAAATACAGCACAGAATTAAGCTTGAAGGGAACATAAAGATTGACACTAAGAGTTTCTATAGGTATGTGAAGACAAAGAAATTGGTGAAGACATCTATCTGCACAATTTGTTCATCCACTTTTTTGCAAATGTTCCCCACAGACAGAAACGGGGAATGTATAATAGGGGACAAATAAATGGCTGTGCAACTGAATACATACTTTGGTTCTGTCTTCACAAAACAGGACACAAATCAAATACCAGAAATGTTGGAGAATGTTGGAGATTTAGTGAGAGGGAGGAATTGAGGGAGATCAGTACTGGTAGAGAAGTGGTGCTGGGAAAATTGATGCAATGGAGGGCGAATAAATTACTAGGGCCTGATAATCGACATCCCAGAGTACTTAAGGAAGTGGCTCTAGAAATAGTGGATACATTGGTGGTCAACTTCCAGGATTCTGTAGACTCTGGAACAGTCCCTGTAGATTGGAGGGTAGCTAATATCATTCCAATATTCAAAAAGGGAGGTAGAGAGAAAACAGGGAATTATAGACCATTATGTCTGACATCGGTAGGGGGGAAAGTTCTTGAATCTGTTATCAAGGGCTTTATAGCGGAGCATTAAGAAAGCAGTGGCAGGATCAGGTAGAGTCAACATAGATTTATGAAGGCAAAATCATGCTTGACAAATCTGTTGGAATTCTATGAAGATGTAACTAGTAGAGTTGATAAGGGGAACCCAGTCAATGTGGAATATTTGGACTTTAAGAAAGCATTTGACAAAGTCTCACGTAAGAGATTAATGTGCAAAATTAAAGCGCATGGGATTGAGGGAAGTGTATTGAGATGGATAGAAAATTCATTGGCAGAGAAGAAACAAAGAGTAGGAATTAATGGGTCCTTTACAAGTTGGCAGGCAATAACTAGTGGGGTGCCACAGGATCAGTGCTGGGACGTCAGCTATTGACATATATATTCATGATTTGGATGAGGGAACAAAATGTAACATCTCAAAGTTTGCAGATGATACCAAGTTGGGTGGGAGGGTGAACTGTGACGAGGATGCAGAGATCCTTCAGCAGAATCTGGACAAGTTGAGTGAGTGGGCAATTACTGGAGATGCAGTATAATTTGGATATATGTGAGGTCATTCACTTTGGAAGCAAAAACAAGAAGGCAGGCTACTACCTGAATGGCTGTAAATTGGGAGAAGGGAGTGTGCAGTGGGACCTGAGTGTCCTTGCACACCAGTCGCTGAAGGTAAGCATGCAGGTGCAGCAGGCGGTAAAGAAGGCAAATGGTATGTTGGCCTTCACTGCGAGAGGTTTCGGGTACAGGAGCAGGGATGTGTTGCTGCAGTTATACAGGGCCTTAGTGAGACCACACCCAGAATATTGTGTGCGATTTTAGTCTCCTTTTCTGAGGAAGGATGTTCTTGCTCTCAAGGGAGTGCAGTGTAGGTTTACCAGATTGATTCCGGGGATGACGGGTCTGACATATGAGGAGAGATTGACTAGGTTGGGATTGTTTTCACTGGAGTTATAAAATTCTAACAGCATTAGACAAGGTAGATGAAGGGAAGATCTTCCCGATGGTGGGTGTGTCCTGAACCAGGGGTCACAGTATGATGATTCAGTGTAGACCATTTAGGACGGAGATGAGGAGACATTTCTTCACCCAAAGAGTGGTGAGCCTTTGGAATTCATTACTGCAGGAAGTAGTTGATGCCATAACATTGAATTTATTCAAGAGGCGGCTAGATATAGCACTTGGGGTGAATGGGATCAAAGGTTATGGGGAGAAAGCCTACGCTCGGTTCGCAACAAACAACTGCACCTCCCAGTCGCGAACCATTTCAACTCCCCCTCCCATTCCTCAGACGACATGTCCATCCTGGGCCTCCTGCAGTGCCACAACGATGCCACCCGAAGGTTGCAGGAACAGCAACTCATATTCCATTGGGCTGCAGGGTTCCCAAGCGGAATATGAGTTGCTGTTC